>NW_007578415.1:195738-284589 GCF_000690725.1 Stegastes partitus | reverse complement strand
AGAAATTAGCAACAATGATACTAATATTATAAGGCAACTGAAGCTGCAGCTCCAATAAAAACCACTGTTTGATCTGGGACCAGTTCCACACAAAATCAGTGGATGTGAGCTGAAGTATCTCCAACCAGAGGTGCTGAGATGCTGTTATAGTGATCTGCTGCTGATGTGTCGTCTTGTCCAGTTGTTGGAGACAACCTATGACGGTCATAGATGGTGCTGTCACTGCGTAGTTTAGTTAATTTGGTTTGGCAGCTGGCTGTGTCTGCCAACAGGAAGGTGATGCTCTGGTCTTTACTAATAGATGTCACTGCCTTCTTTTAGTGGATTATAAGGTTGAAAAGTGTGTATTCTGCACTACAGACCTTCATCCTGAGTTCTTCTGCCTCTGATTGGTTGTTACAGCAATAAAGTCCACTGCTGCTAACGTTTGTGGAGATCCAGCTGCAACCCACACCATCAACCTTTTACCGCTCACAGGTCTCTGAGACGATGTAGATGTTCATCACAGAATCATCCAAATAAAAAGCACAACTGAAGCTTTAAAAACACGGTGTCTAACAGGAACTTCATGAAAACTTCATGTTTAAAGTTGCTGCAGCAAAGTCAGATGAGCAACAAACAGTCCAGGTGTTTGAACTTAGACATCAGTGCAGCTTCTACAGATTTCTTAGTCAGCCTTTTCTCGTTGAACAGGAAAGACTTTGTGATGCAACCCGGTCCAGTTCACTCTGAGGTTTTGCTGCCTCAGCCTGATTTAGTTTGATAAGGCCCACATGAGTTCTGTTAGACGTGCGTCACCAGTTTAGCTTCCCCCGCGATGCTCGCATACACCCATCGCTTCATATCAAACTTTTCCGTCTCACAGACCTGTCAGGACCTGCACGAGGATTCCTGTGAGCTCCACCTGAACAAAAGCTTCCCTCTGATTACGGAGTGAATGTTTGGAGCCCGGTCCTCATGGCAACGACACTCCTACAACACATGGAACTCAGAACACATTTATTCTGTTAACGCACGATGGAAGTGAATGAAAGAGGCAGAAAAGCATCTCCAAGAAGGACACCGACTGTCTACAAACCACGTCTCAGATTTAATTAGCCTCAAACCAACAGACTTCAAGACCTCAAGTCCTCTTCTGATCGGTAAATAGTTCATTTACTACCACAGAACTCCAAAACACACAGAAAAACCACGAAAGAGCTTCATGACTCAACTTTAACTTCCAAAATAAGCACTAGTGTGTGTTTAACTGCGGTTTTGAAGCACTTACACTTAAAATACTGCACATTTTACGTCACTAGATGCAAAATTACAGTTTTAATTTGTGATTGTTTTGTAAATTTGATGCAGTTAGAAATCAAACCTGATATTGCATAAAGTAGTTGAATTTACTAGAATAATTGTTCACTAATAATAAAGAAATAATATTAAACAGCTGCACTTATTGTTGTCAATTAATGTGAGAAAACAGTTTTTATAAAATGTCCTTTTTTTTTGGCCAATTGTTCAAAATACAACTTTATCTATTATATATGATGAAGACACTGAGAATACGAGAATAAACTTGAGAAAGTGGAGCAGCAACATTTGTGCTTTTCTTATTTTTTGTTATATATAAAAGTATGTATGCAGTTTATCCAGAACGCTGCTGCTCGAGTCCCGACTAGAACCAGGACCACATTCGTCCAGCGCTCAAGTCTCTGCACCAGCTTCCTGTCGCTCAGAGAGCTGACTTTAAAACAGCTCTGCTTGTGTACAAGTCCAGCACTGAAGTCCATCTCTGACATGTTGGTGCCATATGAACCATGTGGGGCTCTGAGGACCTCAGAGACGGTCTCCTGCTGGTGCCCATAGTCAGGACCAAACACGGTGCGGATCCAGTTTTATGCAGCTAAAATCTGGAACTGGATTTCAGAAGATGTGAGACAGGCCTCAACTCTGACGATGTTCACATCCAGGCTGAAAACAGTTCTATGTAGTTGGTCATATGACAGCTGAAAGTATTTGATCTGCACTCCTCGAATTCATGATTATATTGATGTTTTTATGGATTGATCTTATCTGCCTCTTTGCTTTTAATGTAATTAATTAATAGTTGTGTTTATGGTCTGTGGACTGATTTTATCTGTCTTCTTATACTTTTACAAATAAACCTGCCTGACTGTACTGTTACAGGTGTCCAAAATAAACATCCCCAAAGGTTCAAATAATAACATTAACTTATATAAAAGTAGTACGTAACTGTAGCTCTGAACACTGGATTTCCCAACACTCCTTTCTTTATACAGTCATCTGCTGTGACTGCGTTTATCAAACGGTGCATGACTGTGTTGTTTTTGTGAAACGTTAGACGCCACTGGTCTGGTCTTTAACAAAGTTCTAAAGCTCGTTATGTCATCAATTGTTTTAAAAGTAGCTGTCAGAAGAATGCAGCAGGGTAGGAAGTAGAATGATTCCCTCAGAAATGTAGTAAAGTAGAAATATTACAGCATATTTGGCCACATACAAAAAAAATGAGCCGTTGATTAACTGTAAAGGTAGGTTTCATAGTTTTAAGTGTGAATCATTAAGGAGAAACTGACCTGGAATAAGGCACACAAAAGACACCAGCCAGAGACTGCTGGTGTCGTTCTTCTGCTCCACCATGGAGAACTTCCTCACCTGCTGCCTCTGTACGTGGTTAACCAGCGACACAGGAAACAGGAAGTAATTCCAGAGGGTCACCAAAATGGCTGAGAAGGTCACTGGGTGTCCTCTACCCACACTGGAAGACCTTCATGGCTCTGGCTGCCTCAGGAGAGCCGACACCATCCTGAAGGACTCTTACCAGCAGGGTCACTTCCTGTTGGAGCTGCTGCAGACGGCATAGGGCCATCAGAACCAGGACTAGTGGACTGAAACACAGCTTCTTTCCAACTGCTGTCTGTCAGAGCCACAGATGCCTCTTTATTGTAATATATTGTTAATATGCAACTGCCACTACCTCTGTGCAATAAACACCGCGCTCATGCTTATTATTTAATTTCATCTTCTTTGAGTTTTTTTTATATATAATTTTTTCTAATTTCTTGCACCCACAGCTCTGCACCTTACCTTTCGTTGTACTCGTTGACGATAAAACCAATCTGAATCATGAAAAGATGCTCTTGTGGTGTCCCAGAATAAAAAGCTGGAAATAAAATCCATCCCTTTTCAATACGTACTAAAGTAACTGATAATCAGAATATTTGGCCAGCAGTTATCCAGCTGATTGTTCTGGTTTAACAGCCTGACCGGTGATTTTATTTTCCTACCTGAAGTCCATGTGTTGGTAGGAAGGTGAAGACTCAGAGAAATCTATTAACTAACACACAACAAGACAAGGTGTTATCATAGTATGTCGCCAGTAGAATTGTATTTTTCAGCGCTATAATTAATTATTCTTTAATCTCTGCTGTTGACACACAGTTGCCGCCTCTTTCCTCGGAGGTCGGCTAAATTTAGTCGTCTAGTTATCACCGAATGTGCGAAATGAAGCCTCGTCGCACGTGTTCGGAGCTGTGACAACGAGCCGAGGATGAAGAGGAGGAAAAAAAGGAAAATGCAACGTGCTGCTGCAGGAACGAAATTACATTTTAAAAGGAGTTCTGGGTACAATAGTGACTCGAAAATCCGACACTACATGTAAAACCTTCTTTTATGTCGGATTGTCAAGACGGAGGTCGAGATACAAGGAGGGCTTGATGCTGGAAGGCTCATTAGTTGTTAATTATTGTTCATAGTTGTTATAATAACTAGTGTATTGTTAGAACACTACGCATTGCTGGACTTCAGCCTAATTGACCGGTGTGCTTGTGCACGGCCCGTTGGTTGACATCAAAGGTAAATACAGACAGCAAGATGAAGTGTTCTACGTGACCTGTATCTGGTCTTTTTATGACAGTCTGAACAACACAGGCCCAATTAATGATGAATATCTGAATATTTGGTGCGGTTGGGGTACACTTCCACCCCAGGGGAGCGCTCCGACGGGGTGGAAGTGTCCAGAACACACAGGCAGTACTTGGCTGCTGATGCTACTTTAGATAGCGCTCACACTTCTGTTTCCACCATCGGTGGCGACGGGGGAGTGGCAGATACGCTCCACTGTTACCATCCATGTTTACTTCCATAAACACTGAGCACACTCGCTGCGTGTGACGTCGTCGTGTCCTCTTCTGCGCATGCGGGACACTTTTGGGTCGTATGAAGTTCACACAGCAGATCACATACAAGTCGTATTTAACTGGAAATGTGAAAGAACTCACAAAGAAATCCTCATTGAGCATCAAGTCCTGCAGTGTGAACGTAGCCAATCTGTGGGATTGTTCAGTCAGATAATACGCCCTCATCCTGATTGGTGACATAAAAATTCATGTCGGAGTCAGAATCCAAGGCTGTCGCTATGTTAAGGTTGTTTTTCATGGGTTCTGCTAGTTTTTCCTAAAAACCTGTCGGATAGCAAGGTTTAGGATCGTTAAGGGTCGATTATCGAGTCATATTTTACTCCTCACGTGTTCCTGACGATTTCAGAGGCACTTTTGTTTCACATCAAACCATAAAAATAACCCACAGGTCCAGATTCATTTCACTCAATTTGTCTATTTAATATATAAAATACGGTAAAACATACGCAAAAAGGATAAGGTTTCAAGGGACTTGGATACTTTGGTACAACAAACACTTTTTTGTAAAAGCGGTATAGAATTTCAATAACATATCAGTGCATACTTTGTATATGAAAATATACACAAACTGTATATCATTCTCAAAAAAACGACAAAAAAAGAAATATTTTCTTTACAACAAAACCCAAAGCAGACCAGCTCAACACAATATATTAGCTATAAATTTCATCTTTAGTATTTCATATGCTACATTATTCTGAGTCGTCGTAGAGCTCGTTTGTGATGCATGTCCTTATCATTACTGTACGTAACATATGCGTCGCTGTTACCTGTGTCCCATGCATTTACACTTTGTTTTTTTCTTTTTTTTTTTTCAAATTTCATGAATTACTAATTTCAGTTGTTTCCCGTTTTTATAAATATATTCTATATCTTAATTAAAATTGCAGCATTTAACTGGTATTTCCTTCATTGCATTTGCTAATACCACAATAACTGATCGTGCAATTTTCAGCAAGTTGTTTCAAAAAAAGGAAACCAGTACTATATGTTTATGATAAGGAAGATAAAATAAGAAAGAGAGAGAGAGAGAAAAAAAATAAAAAATAAAAACAGTCGGCTATCCTACACAAAAATAGCAATAAAATAAAAGCTCCATAATAATAATAATAATATCATTATAATAATAGACAATGGAACTGTCACCAGCACAAATTAATCCAAAAATAGTGAGATTCTAAAAAACATTGTACACGACGAGTAACAGGGGTGCAGGTTTTCGTTTCTCATATAGATTGTCTTGTGACTACACTGCTAGATTGGACAGAGAACCTTTTTTTTTTCGTTGTTTTTTTTTTTTTTTAACTTTTTATTTGTACATGAACAAACCTGCGTGAGGCTGAAGCCAATCGGTGTGGTGTCACATTTCAGTCGACCATCAGCGCCCACGAGCACAAAGCGGTTGTTTGTAAGAATGGAAATGAAAGAGAGCAGGTGTGAAACTTTAAGAGGAGGAGTTTGATGTTCTGGTGCTTTCTTGCTGAGAGGACGGTCGATGCTGCTCCGTGTGGTGAACACGAAGCTGCTTAGTTTGACGTTTAACTGTAAACGTTGGGAAACGGCCGACCCGGCTCGGTCCAAAGCTGACAGAATCTGACTTCCACAGCTCACTAGTTGATGGTGTGACAAAACGTAGGTGCAGAACAATTTGTGAAGCAAGTTTGAGAGACTTAACCGGCTCAAAGCTCAACCTGAGAGCATCTACTTTGCTGATTAATGCAGATTTTCTTCAATAAAAAGGCAGACAGCTCGATTTCTACGACACGCAGTCATCACTTCAACTACGATGAATATAAATATTAATTACAGCTAAAAGCGCTTTGACTGCAAATAAGGCCGGAGAGGACTGCTGGTGGAAAACTGGTGGTCATGTTGGATATTATATTTATTTACCACATTAGAGCTCTACGTTTAAATGTGATAAAAGTGCAGCGAGGTCTGACAATGCTATTAAAGAATTATAAATCACTTTCGTTAAATCAATGCTACCAACTGAATAATCTCTGTGACAGAGCCGACAGATCAGACTGATCAGGACTCTCCCGTTGACTGTAGCTTCGTGGATTCGTTCAGCTGTTACCGACACAAAGGAGCTGTTAATATATCAATTTAAGTTGCTCATTCGATCGTGTAAGCGTCACTACTGGGATTTAATTAGATGCATCTTCCAGTGACGACCTACACACACCTACTTAAGTAGAGTTTTCACCACTGTCAGGAAGTTTAAAGCTGTATGTTTTCAATTTGCAGATTTAAAACGAGGGTAGCAATTTAACACCAATTCCAAAATTAACAAAAAATGTTTGTTGTCAATGCAACAAAGTACATCGACTTGCAGCACAAGATTTAAATGTCCAAATTGTTTGTCAGCAAAGTTTGGACGCCATCAAACTGGATCTCCAACTCTGGTTCTTGTGAGCTACTGTCCTGCAGGTTTTAGATGTTTCTGCAACACACCTGACTCAGATCAATGGATCTCCAACAGCTTGTCTGAGTCAGGTGTGTTGCAGTAACGTTTAAAACCTGCAGGACAGTGGCTCACGAGGACCGGAGTTAGAGATCCGTGCACTAGAAATGCATATTCATTAACTTACAATCAGCCGTGGAGCTCCAGAGGTGTCAGCAGGGAGGCTGCATCACCTCTGGGCAGAGCTGAACTTGCTGTTTCCCGTAAAGTTCAGCAGATGTTGCGTAAAGCTTCATGTTTATCACACAGACATCAGAGTGTCGATCCTCTCATCTAACTCTGGGCAAGAAAGCACATTCACAAACTGTGTAACTACTCCTTTATATGTTTCTTCCAGCGCGGCTGACTGAATGGATAAAACGAACTGAAATGAGCAGAGCTACACGATCCAATGAGGGACGGAAAGATGACTCGATCATGGAAAACGTCTACAGCGCTGCCATCAGACGTGTCAGCCTTCGTGGAAATGTCACACAGCTCAGTGGATTTTTTTTTTTTCCCCCTCGAACGCTCGTGGGCTGCTTCTAATTGCATCAAACAGCATCGGTTCATTAAGCAGCCGTCTCACCTCCACCGCCTTAAAACCGAAGGATTGTTTAAGGAGATAATCAGCAGCAGCTGTCACACCGCTCTGCACTTTGGAGCGTCGTCGCGAGGAGGAAAAAAAAAAAAGGTCAAGCAATCAAGAGGAAACTTTTCTATTTGTAGACTATAAACAACCTGGGTACACACACACACACACACACACACACACACACACACACACACTTGAAATGGTTCCGACATGATACAGTTGAACAACAAGCGAAGTCGCCGGTTTAACGACTTCATTTCAAACTCGATGTGGAGAAGATCTGACACGATTCTGTCAATCAAGAGTCTAGAACTATGAGTGAGTGGCAGTGTCCTAACGACGAGTTCATGTCACCATGCACAGCTTCACTTTGATCGTGGGTTTTTAAAAAAAACAACAAAAAAAACACGTGTGGCAAGAGAATATGATGACACCACAACCAAGCAGGCCTCCGTGAGTGAGAGACAGAAAGTGCACACACCATCAACACTAGAATAAAATAGGTTTACTGAAACGAGTCCGACCCGCCAGCACCGCCCGGCGTGGCGTTAACCCCTGCACCGTAGCTCGAAACATATCAAAGTCACACTCATATATGCAAACAGATCCACTGAGAATCAACACATTGCTTGTTTTTAGGGATACCTAGCAAAGTCTATGCAAATATATTCATATGTACATACACGTCGTCGAAGCCGAAAAGCTATTTCACTTTGTCGCCAACTGAAGCGGTAGAAATATAGAAAATGTCTTTTCCTGTCACTTTTCGAAACACGGCAAAGAGCTAAGGAGAGCTATAGAGAGCTAAAGAGGACATCAAAGCTTTTGTATAAGGAGTGATTTTTATACAAAGTCAGAATTCCTACTTCTGGACGACTAAAGGACCTTCAAAACAGACTTTTTTTTTTTTTTTTTCAAAATACCAACAGATAAAGAACACTTGGACTGAAAGAACCAAATACTTCCCTACTCAAAAAAAAGAAAAGGAAATAAAAAAGCCACCAGAGGCTCATAAAACTACTATGCATTTTTAACTGGATGGCATCTACTCCTGGTAATAAGCTGAGTGACTGGCTGGATTTCTGGTGCAACGATTTTCCATCCGAGTTCCAGAGGAGATGAGGTGAGAGGACGGGAGGAGCACCCAGTCTGTGAAAGCGACGGCCAATGCGGAGCTCGGAAAAAGCAGTTTCTAGTTCTCAGTGTTTCCTTGACAGTGCGAGTGATAAGATGTCCCTGCACCGCGTGCGAGAGGGCATTTGGCATTTTTTACTCTGAAGAAGTTGATATTGGCACTCTGGCGAAAAGGTGCTCGACTCCACGGCCCGCAGAGTGCCGCCTGAGGGCTCGGGCCTGCCTGGTTGCATGAGGTTGGGGTAACCAGAGAGATCCACCGACGCAGAAGTGTCCTAGAGAGACCCTGTGAGAGTCTGGTTAGTGCCTGGTAGACGCTCGGTCCTCACACTTTGTCCCGATGAAGTTAGTTTCCAATTGTGCAGTTTGGAAGTAGAAGACTGGACAGCACACGATCTAAATAGGTTCTGAAGAGCAAAGAGTGGCGGCACGAGTCCTCGACACGCCACCGCTCACATGTGTGAACGACGTAAGAGCTTCGATGTAAATACATGAAGGTGAAACAATGGGAGAGAAAAAAAAAAAGGCTGAACACCTCTTTTTTTTTTTAACTATACGGAAGTTTGATTGAGCAAGAAGGCTTTAAAAATCTACCGCGTCCTTCTTTCACTCAGATTGAGACCCCAAAGGGTCGGATGTTTCTGTTTGTGTTGTTTTTTTGTGGTTTTTTTGGCAAAGCCTCGTAAGTCTGGGTGACGCAGCTGAGTCGTATGATCTGGACAGAGGCAGATGTGTGGTGATAGTGTTACATGGCGGTGGGGTCGGGGGCAGTGGGGGACTAAGGATGAGTGTGGATGTGTGTGTTGTTGTTGTTGTTGTTGTGGGTGTTTACGAGTCACCAGAACTTCACTGTGGGTGCAGAGAGCTGCCGCCGCCGCCGCCGGTGCCTCTATGTGACCCAGGCGTCCAATCTCATGCGCTTGATGTTCCCTCCTTCCTGCTCTGGTTCGTTCGATGCCCTGAGGAGCTCGGCCGACGGGCTGAAGTCGGGCGGCACAGACCGGCTGGCGGGACCCGTGGCGCCGGCCGTGCTGCCGCCACCTCCGCCTCCACCGCCACCGCCGGCTGCGTCGTCGCGGTCGCTGCCTTCAAAGGAGCTGGCGTTGCTGCTCACGCTGTCCGCCGGCGAGCGGCCAGTCGGAGGCTCCAGGCACAGCAGCGAGCCGGGGTACTGGGGCGGAGCGGTCAGGATGGCTCCGCCTGAGGTCGAGGACGGCGTGCTAGAAGACGGAGGAGGGCAGGGGGTGCTGCGGTCCCGGCCGGGGGAGACGGGCTCCGACTTGATGCTCACGCTGGAGTTGGTGTTGACGGTCAGCATGGCGCCTTGAGATATGTGGGTCACCGGCCTGAGAACGGGGTCACAGAGACGGGAAAGAAAACGGAAGGAAGATAAGGGGCAGAACAAAGAGGAAGAGCGTAGAAACAAAAACCACATGGTTAGCCACGAGGCGACACACGGCGAATGAACAAACTGGAAGGCCACCGGCGTTAAGACAGAAACCCACATTACGAAGCACAGCACTGACAGGGAGAAGCGACACTCGATTCATCGGTAAGACAATCAATTCTGAGCCTTTTAAAAGCAGAAGTAACACCCAGACAACTGCTCCCAAAAGACCAACAGAACAGCCGAGGAAGCGTGAAATGATTGGTGTGACAGGGTGGGTTGTGTATTTTTTTGTTTTTTTTGTTTGCAGTGAGTCAGCTGTGATGTGAAGTAACTACAGAATGACAAACAGAAAGAATAATCTCGGGTTAGAGAACATGGCGGAAACCGGAACTACGTCTCTTTCCTGTTTGACTGCAGACGGCACCAGACATGCTTTAGAGGGAGGCAGCCAGAAGCGCACAGACACACAGGAAAAAGGAAGTGTGATACAGTACCGGCCCAACCACTCATCTCTACCCAAGAGCAGGTTGGACGGAGAGCCAACACTGTGGGAAGAAAACAAAACGTTGGAGCCCAAACCAAAGGGAACAGGTGGATTAGAAGGCATGTGTGGAGAAAGGTGTGAAACATTATTGCGGGCACGTTTTTTTCTTTTCTTTTTTAAAATAACAACAGCAATAATGTTCATCATGTCTAAGCATCACAATGTTTTTGTTTCCAGCACACATTCACATCCAGACATGAAAATCTTTCTCGTTTTCTGATCTACTAACAAACAGTGAGCGCAGCTTCTACACAGGAACAAACGTGTTCATCAGGACAGTGAGGCTTGTTTTCTGACTGCAGCATGTTGAGTATGGTGGCCTTTAAGGACAAAAATGCAGACGAGAGTGAACATCTAGGCTGTAAAACACTAAAATCATGCAAATCCTGTGGTTTGCATTCTGGTGTTTATATTTTTTTAAGTGCACACTTTCAATGTTTGTGCCTTTTGTATTGGAATTTTGGCATTTGCAGCATATTTTTGGCTCTTAGAGGCCACCGTATTCGTGTATGTTACGGGGCTGCAACATTTAAAAAAAGAGAAGAAAATAGGGGAATCTACTATTTGATTACTTAGAGCCAATTATTTTATAACAACAAAACATTATAGGAAAATTCTTGAAACCTCCACAAAAAAGCTTGAACATCCTTTGCTGTGTTAACTTTCTGCCAGCTAAATTCAATTATCTATCATGTTGTAGCGATTTATGGTAATTCAACGGTTTGTTCATTGCAAGAAGCCGCCCAGTAGCAGTTTTATATTTTGAAGTTATGGCATCATAGAATATTACTGATAAAAGTAAGTAAACTGCTTTGTGACTGCATCAGTTATTTGCATCTAAAGTTACAATAAAAGTTTAATCTACAATCCTGATGTTATATAAAAATAAAACTGTCATTTGTCTGATCGAGTGGCACGTCTAACCTGCAAATAGTTTTTTTTTTTTTTTAATGAAAAAAGCTGCAGCAATCTCTCCCAGCTACTGACTAGCTACACTCTTCTGGTCTTTGTTTACAAAATTAAAAATGGCTTCAGAGAGTTCATTTAGTTGTGAGTCAAACACACGGTTTGGACAGAACCCCTTCGGCTGTGACGTGGACTACAAACCCCCCCTACAGACAAGGTCATGACACTCCACACACGCACACACTAGTCGTGGCTGTTCACCTCAGATTGGCAGCCAGGCTGGACACCTGGCTAGACAGCTCGCTGCTCTGTTTGTCCACGCCCCACATGCTGTGGACGAGAGGAGAGAACACACTTCAAGGATCTGGTGTTCATGCTACCAAATCCCCCCCACAACCCGAACCCTGCAGCGCTCAGCTCAGACACACTGCTATAATGTCACTGCATTTTTTTATTTTTTATAAATAAGTGCTAATCTAATACAGACGCTTCTTCTCTGATGTTCTTCTTTATTGAATCTCGATGCAGAGGGAGAAAACAATGAAAACATCTGCTTAAGTTTAATAAGAATCTCCACAAATCAGGTTGCATTTGCTTTCTTTTCTAGAAAGAAGAAACACGCTGATGTGCATTAATGTCAAATAAAACAATTTTTGCACTTCACTGGCAGAAGATTTCCCTCCTTTAGGTTTTAATTCCAACTAAATGCCCTCATGGTCGTCTTTAAGGATGCATATCTGTACATTTTATTTTCATTACAATAAGACATGTCTGTAGATGACTAGTCATAAAGGAGCTTCAGTAAAAAAGCAACCGGACTTCTCTTTTAGGATCTTTTAGGTGCTTCACTTTACTGAATTTCCTAGAATTACAACAAGACATAGCGACACACAGACTGTACTTTAGGTGCTACCTAGCTTTACATTTGGTTCACATTTCTTTATACCTGTTTTAAAACACTATTTATGTGCATGCAAAGTCTTTATGCTTGTTGTAATAATTTATCTGGCTCACTCTGACCATTACAAGATTCCTTCCTATGCAGCAAATGATGGAGGACAAAATCTATTATATGATAAATTATAAAATGTCCTTTTTGTTTCCCTCTTCAGTTGCAATGCAAGGTTATTCATAAAAACAGGGGATTTAGTGCTAAAAAAGGTCAAACTTGCACAGAAAATACTGTCAAATTGAAGCTGAAAATCACATTTCGCAGTATTTATCCTTTAAATAAGACCAAAGACGTAAGTTTCGCTGTCTGTGCGTGTGCAACATGCTTCCTGTAACGACCTTTCAGTATAAAGAATGTGTGTAATTTGCTGTGCGGCTGTAAGCTGCCTCTTAATAACGTTTCGGGGGCAATAGCGAGCATTTCTTTGATTATTTGTTTGGTAGCATAGCTGAGGGTAAGTGGCAACGACAAGGACAAACAAAGCTCCTCATTCAGCGGGCTGCAGCCATCGACGGGAGCATGACTCCCAGTACAGGGAACGCCGGGACAGGAAAAGTACCGTCTTTTAAGCCGACCGAGCCACCTGATGATCAGAAGTGTTTCCACAACAGCTGAGTGTTCTGGGGCCGGAGACCAGCACCGAATCGTACATACCATCGATTGGTGCTGGTCTAGATAAACTAAAGTGGCCACAAAACACTGAGCGCACTCTACCTGCTAGCCTCAGTAGCATAAATGAATTCTAAACATAAAAATTAAATATTCTCAACATATGAAATCATTTTGACTGAGTTATTGGATACTTACAAAGATAAAACCATGAGATTTTAACACGAGAGCTATTGATAAATGTAACACAGAGGAGACTTTTCTACTTGACATAATACACTTATTGTACATTTTGCATTTTATATTTTGTCATCGTTTATTTTTGCCTATTAATCTGCATTTATGGTGGTGGCAATTTATTTTTGTGCCGTAACAACCAAATTTCCCCTATCTATCTATCTATCTATCTATCTATCTATCTATCTATCTATCTATCTATCTATCTATCTATCTATCTATCTATCTATCCAATTGATTAATCCTAGAACAGTATTGATGTCACGCTTTTCTCCTCTTGAAAGTCCATCAGCAACTAAACAATGAGAATCTGGTCAGATACAGCCGTAGTGTACGTGATCCATCTCAGTTGTAGCCGACAGGGAGCCTTGTGGGTGATAAAAATGTTTTATTTGTGTAGTTCATCTACGACTTCTACTATATTCTCTCTGACACAATAAACCCCTGCTACGCCAGAGCAAACTGAATAGATTGATGTTATGAAAAGGCTGAGATGGTGAGATGCTGGTGAGAAACCAGTTCACTAAAAAAAATAAATAAATAAAGGATGTGAACTGCTTGCATATAAGGTCATGGTATGGATATCATGCAAGCTGCCTGGGAAGGTCAGTAGTTCAGCGTTAAGGAGGTTATCAGCAGACGGAGAGCTGTTGCTACACAAGGCTGTTCACCAGAAATACCTCCACCGGCGTCCCCCCGCGTCGGACGTGAGAGCAGGATTGAAGGAAAAACGCAGCGCCGGTGGGAAAGCGGAGGAAATACTTACACCAAGTTGCTGAGTGACGCGAGATTAAGTTGCTGCTGCTGCTGCTGTTGCTGTGTTTGCTGCTGTTGCTGCTGCTGCTGTGGTTGCTGTTGCGGTTGCTGGGTAACAGCCTGCTGCTGTTGCCATGTGGACACACTGGTGGGCAACAAGCCGCCAGGTGACGCCAGAGCGTGTAAAGCAGTGATGTCTGCGCTGGTCAGCTGGTACTCTAAAGGAGGAGAAATCGTACAATCACAATAAAGTCCTGTATTTTATGTTTAATTACTAGTGCTGTCAGGATGTGGTTTAACAGATCAACAAAAGGTAGGAGACTGTATCTTGTGGTGTAAGAATCAGGCGTTGCTACGAGGATATTGTTGAGTCCTTGTGTGTAGCTCACCTGTGTTATACGCCGTGGGCATGGCGGAGAAGGGCAGCCCCTGCGCCAGGAGGCTCGGTGTGGCGACAGAGACCACCGGTGTGGTGAGGGTTTGCGCCACCTGGGCTCCAGCTGCCAGCCGCTGGGCGTTCTGCCAGAGAAGACCACAACATGTTATCCACGGCGGACACGGGGAGCCGGCGTTCACACGTGAGCCGAGACTTACTTCGATAATGTACGTTTGGACATGCTGGGAATGACGATGTGTTCATGGCTGGATTCTGAATGACGGACCAAGTAAATCAGTCGGGAGTGGATTTACTATCAGGACGTTCTTGATGACATGCATCAAAAACAGCTTCCTTGTTTTGAGTGAGCCATATATAAAATTACATTAAAGGCAATTTATTCAACCCTCAGTTGTAATTTAGGATTAGTGTAAAAAGCTGCATCCGTTCACATCAGAGAACTTTTACTATTTACCTCTAAAAATGTTTGACACTAAAATCAAAACACCTCAACAACTACATACAAGTACTGGTTGAGTAACAAGAGGAAACCCTGATTGTGCCTTTGTGCAAAACTAAATCCAATATTGTCTAATTTTACTTGTCATGCTAAAATATATTTATTTAAATTCCCCATAAAGGGTCTCATCAGCTCTTCTGCATTTCTAGATTATATCTATACTTACCTCTTTACAAACTGTTTTACATTTTAAAAAGCAAAATTAAATAGACTCAGGTCACAATATTACAAATACTAGGATAATTTCACCTTAAGCTATATCTAATTTAAACTAGAGGTTGGCTAATTATTAAAACAGAACATTTTTCTGATTATCAGTGTCGTTTTTTTTTAATTCGTCAATTCCCAACAAAATATATTCATTTAAAAATGTACTAATTGACTTTATCTTTAGTCTACAGAACTACCTGATTGGATACTCAGTGGAGGTGATGCTATTGCAAATTCTGACACCAAGAGTTTCATTTTTTCAACAAATGTATATCAGTTACTGGTTTCATTGATTACAAATAATCGGTTTCGATATTGGCCCTGAAAAACCCCATTGGTCGACCCATAATACGAGCAGCTATATAACCCTGTGTGCTCACTATTTTCGTGTCTATTTTACATTTCTTCTGGATCAATCAATGTAATATCTGGCTTGTAAAGATGCTAAATGTGTCCAACCTTTACTTCTAATTCTGACCAAGAGTTTAGAATGTAAAGATTTTTAGTTTGACATCATAAAAGTCAACAAAACTCCACAAATATTTACATTCACAGAGCAGTTTCAGGGTTTTTTCTTTTTTTAAAAAAATGATATAAACAGTCATTGTGGTCTCACTTTTCAGAATAAACCCTCCACTCTCTCCACAGTAAATTACAACTGTGCCATCCTTCAAGGAGACTCTCGCAGCTCATCTCATGACCCTCCAGTGGATGTCAGTAAAGGCCTCACATTCCTCGAGTGCACTCCGCCGCAGCAAAGCAAACTTTCCATGTCCTGATCATTCGCTCTTATAGGAGGCTAACAAGTGAGTGTTTGTACACCGAGTCAAGCCTTTACATGACAAGATATTCTCCAACACAGGTGCAACAGAACTCCTGCTACATCTGTGAAACTGCTGCTGCCGTTTATTATTGTGCACCTGTGAAGAAGCACAACCCTCCAGAGTCTGCTTCAGCTGAATTACATCACAGATAAAAGCAAACTGAAGCTCTTTGTGAGAGAGAGAAAGAGAGAAAAAAAATAATAAAAGGTCTGCATATAAAAGGCCAAAGATGCAGTAATTCTGGTCTGAATTATTCCTCTGTGCTGTGAGGCTGATCATCCTGAGAGGAAACATTCAGCCAGAGTTATGACTGTAAAGCTGAATTTACAGAGAGAGGGAGAGAAGAGGCAGAGCGGAGAGGAGCCAGATTCAATTATCTGCCTTTGTGAAGAAGTGAGGAGGAGCGGCGGGGCGAGAGTGATGAAAATTAATCACTATCCTCTGGAAAATGAGAATCTTGCCTGTCAACTTTGAGTGGAATTGTAAAAGAGGGGAAACGACAACCGCCACCAGCAGCAGAAAGCAGCGACCGTCCTCCTCTTTCTCTGAGTAAATCCAGCCTAAATTAAAATGAGATTTTACAGGATAGGAAGCTCTCTTGATCACCGAGATAGGTTTTATCTTTTTTTACAAACCACTCAATAATAATTTTACTTCTGTATCCTAAATATATTATGAAAGTGTTATTTATAGGACGACAAGTAATGATAATCAAATAATTACTTCATCTGGGAATTCAGAGAAAACAGTTGCTTGTTTTTGATCTTACAGAATAAAAGATTCAGCTTATTCTAGGATCATTAAATTAAAAAAGATGCAGATTAATTGACAAGCATTTAAAAAATTAGTAGGTTATGACATATTAAATGTAAATATCAAGGTGTGGCTGAGGGAAACAGTTGAGTGAAATGCCTTTAATGTAATCCCAGTTAGTTATTAAACATCTCTAATTGACAGGTTTTCGGGTGAAGGTGGAGATGAGTTGGCATGGGTGTCAGTGAACGGGGGAAACATGCTCTGCGGCGGCGCTTCGCCCCACACGTGAGAAGACGCCCATGCTTCAAGCGGCATCGTATGATCACATAAATGGGCCTGGTTCGAATCTGACAGGAATCACTGCAGGACTGACTGATGTGTGGAGGTTTTCTGAACCACTTAGAAATGTCTGGATTTGTCGCTGAGTGGGTCCATGATCCTACAGAAAATGCCGGAACAACACACCCATGAGGCCCTGAACCGCATGCAGTCAGGTGGGAACCACAAACTGAAGACCAATCTCAAGAAATGTCAGTGGAGCAAGACCAAAACAATGAGAAAGTCTACGGTCCAGTCCTGTGTCCATGCTAACAATGTGCGGACAGTCGACTGGCCATCGATTCATGCGAGTGACTGACGTGGGGGAAATCACCTCGTTTACCAATTCCAGCTCATCCTCTGTCTGCAAAGGGTGGTAACAGAGAGGGTTATAACTCCGACTCATAGACGTAACCAAAAGGTAAATAGAGTAAGAAAATAAAAACAATAATTATACCACTTACTGTAGTTGGGCAGCTACCTCATAGTTGGCTTGTTTTGGAACATTTATAATGAAATAATTCAATGCAGGCTGATTATGGAGCGTGTGGGGCCATTACTTCCACTGTTTACTGTAGCTGTTCTGGAGCTTCCTCAGCAGTTACTAATGAACGTTTAACATCGATTTATCAGCCAATATGGACAAGAAGTCAACAAACCTGCAATTTAATGGATGTTTTAGCCGTTTAGGGGCAGATCGGCAAACTATAAACACAGCACGATCACATTATCCACCGTTACACCAACGATTCTGACTGGCTGGAAAGCTGTTGTATGTTTTTTTTTTTTAACCGCTTACTTATGACATGCGCCAGTAATAAACTCTATCAAAGACAACAACAACAGCTGATGACAGAGATGTGAACAATGAAACTCCAACAATAAATAAGTGAGAAAAAAAAATGGTCATGTAACTTTAAATTTGCACCACATTAAGTGAGACCCAGATAAATAGTAGGAAGAGAAATCGAGGATCTAAACAATCTTACGTGGACAGAAGAGAAGATCATGGAACCAAACGCATCACTACTCTGTTCTTGAGACTGACAGCAGCTACTGATCATTTCTCTGACTTTCTCTAACTCTCTCAAACTTGTCAGGATTATAATCATCCTGTCTGAGCCATGTGAGGCCCTTCCTGTTTAGTTAGATGCTGCAACAGAAAGTATGTGGTGCAGGGACTGTATTTTTTAGATTTTTCAAACAGTAAAGCACGATTAGCTTTTGTGTTTTAAAAATCAGCAGCTTTAAATATTAAAATATACGATTACATGCTGAGAAAGACTGTGGGATGTGAGTGGAAGCTCCAAAACAGCACACTGAGGTTGGAATGAACTTTCAGTCTGAGTAAAACAACGCTGTGCTGACGTACAGCTGTTGGTGGTTAGCGTACGCTGTCAAACATGGCTACAAGAAAGGTGGGTGCACGCTTAGTTCACCAAGTTCTGAGAAGTCCTATCAGCATGTCAGTGGGAGTCGGCTGATTCATCGAGACTTTACGAACTCTGCCAGAGTAAATAATGAGACGTTAGGCTTCGAGTGTTTAGCACAAATCTCTGCCTCGGGTCTTGAGAGGAAACACAACAGTAATGGCTAACAGCCCTCTAACAGACTGTTAAACTCTATATGATTCTTGAGTTTCATTCAGTAGAACAACATAAAGTCCCAGTGTTTTTGTATAATTTTCCATCTCATCATTGGCCAGTGAAGGGAAACTTTCCTGAGATAAAAGGAAAATAATCTGAGTGAGGATTCAGGTCCGTCTTTACCTTCCTTCTCGTCCGCTCTTTAGAGGATCAAAACGTTAACTAAATGGACCCCGACAACCCGAGTTCGGCTCAGTTAAGCTCACCATCTGCATGAGGCTCTTTCCGCCCTGTGAGGTGATGACTCGGAGGTCTGGCTTGCGGCTGTTGACCATCTGGGGGCTCGGAGGTGGAGGTGGAGACTTGGCCGGAACTACTTTCCCCAGACTGTTGCCGTTGGAAACAGTGAGGAGGCCTGGGGAGGCCCTGGCACTGGTGTATCCATTAGCTGCAGGGAGACGGAGGTGCGAATGGACAGAAATCAATAAGAAAATCAAACAGGTGAATGCAGACAGTGGGATACGGTCAGTGTGCGCCCTCTGAGTCCTGCTGCATAATCCTCCAACGGCTCCTTTTTCAAACTGTTATTCTTTTCTGAGGCGATAATTCCAAGACGCCGGCAGAATAAACGTCTTTGTAAAAGCAAATATCACGTGAAGTACATTAATGCCAGGACAGATTTATCCCCACTATTAAAACCTTACACAGTGTCTTCTTTGTGATATCAACATGTGCTCCAAAAACCATAAATATGACTCTGGAGGGACATTTTTTTAACAGACACGCCATAGTTACCGAGATACAAATGAGGAAAGAATGAGGAACTGACTGCTAGTTAACCCCCTGAAGCAGCATTTTTGACAGAAATGTCTTAAAAATCGCCAAAACAACAGCATCTGAAACTGTAAAAACAGAAAGAATTGTTGTATTTTGAACTTTTTAATGGCCCTAAACTACATTTAATCAAAAAACGGAACCAAATCGAAGCATAAAATTATTGTATTCAATCAAAATCACTTCATTTTGTGTGTCTTATTTTGAAAATTTGCCAAAAACAGACAATATGCGTGAAACACATTCTGTAAAAAAAAACCCTAAATAATCTGTCCATTGCAGCTGTTAGTGACTCGGCTGCAACCTTTTCCGCTGAATTGAACTGTAGACTATCCAAAGAGCAGACAGGATCAAAACAAACTGGAATATTTACATACAAGTAGTAAAATCTCTACAGTATGCAAAGTCAGTTTGTATCGGAGTTTATACTGCAGTGAAACATGAGCTCACAGGGAATAAAAATGTAACAGGAGCAGGAACTGATCAGAGGGTTAAACATGAGTTGTTGTTTTTCTGCACCCCAAACAGTGATCCGTGATACTGACTAGATACAGTCGTGACTCGACAATCCGACCCTTAACAATCCCAAACCTTGCTATCCGACAGGTTTTTAGGAAAAACAAATGGAACCCATAAAAATATCCTTAACGTAGCGACAGCCTTGGATTCTGACTCCGACATGACATTTTATGTCACCAATCAGGATAACGGCGTATTATCTGACTGAACAATCTACGTTCACACTGCAGGACTTGATGCTCAATTTGGATTTTTTTGTGCAATCTGATTTTTTTATGAGTTCGTTCAGATTTCCAATTAAATGCGACTTGTATGTGATCTGCTGTGTGAACTTCATACGACCCAAAAGTGAGCATGCACAGAAGAGGACACAACGACGTCACACGCAGCAGAAGTAATCAAGGATGGTAACGGTGGAGCGTATCTGCCACTCCCCGCCGTCAATGGTGGAAACAGAAGTGTGACCGCTAACTAAACTAGCATCAGCAGCTAAGTACTGCCTGTGCGTTCCGGCCACTTCCACCCCATCAGAGCTCTGCCCAGGGGTGGATGTGGCCCCTGACTGCGCAGAATATCCATCATTAATTGGGCTTGAATATCCAGAGACCAGAAAGTGCTATTGGGACCAGCCCTACTAGTTATTATAACAACTATAAATAATAAATATTAACAACAAATGAGCCTTCCAGCATCAAGCACTCCTTGTATCTCGACCTCCGTCCTGACAATCCGACAGCCTTGCTATTCGACATAAAAGAAGGTTTTACATTTAGCGTCGGATTATTGAGTCACGACTGTACTCAGGAGTCACTTCATTATCTTGTGATGGATTAGTCTTTTGCATCCCTTCAAGTAAAGCTAAAGCTACTGGGCTGCTACAGAATAATTACTGTCCGTTAGTTTCCCTCTTTGTGTCCTCATTTGTTCTTTGGTAACGCCTCAAGATGGTCCGTCCCTTATTGTAAAGTGTTATCCATTCTCCTGCGCCAACACCTAAAATAAACAACTGAGAAAAATAAAGCGACAACTGTTGAACAGCGGTCTTTATGGCTGACTACATGTTAGAGAGAGAAAAAAAAAGCCGGGAATCCCATTTCTGCATTTTCCGTTGGTGTTGCTTGTGGTATCCCCTGATCTCTCTAAAGTACAATCACAGACGGTGCAGAGGAGGAGAAGAGGAATAAACACTGGGATAGCGATCAGATAACAGAAGAACACTTGGCAGGGAAATAGAAGAAATAACCAAAAGGATAAAACTACTCAGGATTTGAACAAATATTAACACTACTCACGGACTGGACTTGGACATCCTCCATTTGAATTATTCAGATCGCCTCCGAGAAGAGCACCTATTGATGAAAGAATAAACAGAAATGGTGTTAGAGCTTCAGAAGCGTTCACATTTTCTGAAATATACTAACATGTAATCGTCATATTTTCTATTGTTCTTCACTTACTTAAACTTAATTTTAAAAAAACAAAACAAAACATAAATTAATGTGAGATAATTACCTTTCATTGCCAAATAATACATGTTTTACCATAAATTATCTCCCTTAAATATGTTTAAAATGCACATTTACATTTTCTATATTCTGGTAAAAGTGAGGCTGCCGGCTTGGATTTTTCTGTTTTGTTTTTTTTTTTTCTTTTCCTTTTCCTGTTTGCTGTTTTTCTAATTATGCTTTTTTACTGCACACCAGCCTGTTGGGTAGAATATCAGGAGTATATCACAACACAAACTGTATGTGACACATAAACCTTGTAATACTACTCTTCTTCCATCCTTATTATTTAGCTCCTACAGGCAAACGCTAATAAGAAAAACGTAACACCAGAGTAAAAACATCCAAGTTGTATTAAGAGTGCAGCAAATGTCACACTGAGCAAATGAGTCCAGAGGAGAGAGCATGCTCCACCGCCTGAGGAATTAATCAGACTATTATGCATAATTATATGGAGCTCCATACATACAGTAGCTCCTGAAGTCTGATTATCTAACAGCGCTGTATAAGATAACAACAACATAATCACGTCCTTGGGGTTGAAAAGAGGAGTTAAAAGTAAAAAGACAAAGAAATTTCTGCGCTGAGGATCGTTTACAGTTTGTCCCTGCTGGTTCTTTTTTTTTTTTTTTTTTTTTATTAGTCTGCAGATGACTTTGGCGGCGTCGCGCTCAGCAGAAGATCAGCCCCTCACCTGCACTGGCTGGTCGCTGTGGCAACCCGGGAGACACCGTATTTCTCTGAAGAGCCGGTTGCTGTGGCGACAGGAGGTGGGTATCCGTGAGCGACGACGATGTTACGTAGGAGGTAGTTACCAGCGCGTTGCCAGGATTACTGAATTGCAGTGTGCTTTGATTGGACGCCTGGACTGTGACTGGCATGGAGAAGGTCTGGGGCGGAGCTGCCGACTGCTGCAAAGTTCACACGATTTCACCGTTAGTCCTCAGCGTGCGAGTTGCCGCGCTACGCAGGAAAATACCCAAATATGTCCTGTTGTCTTATACTTCTATAGCTTACAGTAATATTTTTTTTCATTATTGTCCTTTACTTGTAGTTAGACCCATCAATGTGTAAGTTGTAATAGCTGGCAGACTGTCTCACAGCATTAATTGCAAAATAAGAAATATTAAATGTAATTTGTTTTTGTTTTTTTAAAAATATATTTTGGGCTTTTGAATTTATTTAGAGCAGTAGAGATGGACAGGAAAGAACCTCCAGAATGATCGACAGCTTCACTCCACAAGCTGTCAGAATGCTGAACTGCTGATCCAGGTGTGCAAACACTTCTTTATTTAAATTGTTTTAAGTTACTGGATTGTGAAGAAACGCTCTCTCATCTCGCCTGTACTACTGTGTATGTACAGCAAAATGACAAGAAACTTGATTTGATACGGATGGGGAGAATGGGGAGAGAACTGCAGCAAGGAGTCATGAGCGGGAGTCGAACCCACGACCACAGCCTTTGTTTATGGGTCGCCCGCTCAACTAGGGGCGCCCCATATTAAATGTAATTTCACTGTGATACTACTATAGGAAACACATCGTGGGATATTAGTTATTATCAACTGATAAAGTGTTACCTTATATTTCACTGCTTAACCCTCTTGTTACCTTCAAATTTACTGACATCTTTTATTCTTGGGTTCCATTTGATCCCAGCAATTTAAACCTCCAGAAAATATCGGATTTAAAATTTTCCTTTAAATAAAACTGAAAGAATGATGTCAGTGACTTATTTAGAGATGTTAAACCTTGAAACATTGACAGAGCTAATAGGAGGGTTAAGTACTCAGAACCCAACAGATTTTTTTTTAGGCCTTTATCAACGTGTTAAAGCCAAAAACGCGTAAATCAGCCTCAATTCTGCAAAGATATGAGAGTTGCATTGACTCAAGAGTGGTGCTGTGACTCTGTAGACATGCATGCAAACTTTTTAAGCATTATTTTTATCAGATTTGCTGGCGATTCTATGCATACAGCTGCAGCTCTCTCTCCATTAATGTAAACAGGAGCCTGATCTTGTTAGCCTAAAATAAGTGAACACTAGCATCACCAACATGACCCCTGAGTGATGAGACTTGTCTGTGAGGACTTTGACTTGAAGGCACTTAATACAAAAGCCAGATCCACCATTTAAATGTATTACTGCAGTCCCTATTTGGATGCACAATGAATTAACGTCTAGTTACAGACAGTCTGCGGAACCACCTCTGAGCAGGCTTGGAGCTAGACTGACTTTAAAATGATGAACCACCTCCTTAAAAATTCACCTCTACAGCAGGATGTAACATTAGCTAAATAACTCCTAATATAGCTGATATCTCCTATGAAGATCAGCACGTATCTGGTGGTTTTAAAAGGTCCAAGTGGAAAAAAAAAAAAGTGTGAAACAACTAGTTAGAGGAACTTCAAACTTGCAGCAGTTTCCTGTAGGGACTTAACGCAAAACAGAACAACAGACCAACGTTTGACCGACAAGTCAAAAGAGAAGCAGAACAAACTGTAACAAGAAAATACTGAAATATGAGAACAATAAATGTCAGGTTTAAAAAAAAACAAAAAAACTTACTCCGTAGCGTTTGAAGAGAACATCCAGGTCCTCTGTGGTCTTACGATACTTGTCATCGTTAAGTGGACTTTGGTCAATCGAGTCTTCGCCGTCCGGCTCTGGACTGTCGCAGCCGTTGAATCCTTTCTTTCTCAAAGTCTGTGAACAGAAGAGTGAAAATGAAAGCAGGTAGTGTACTCTTAAAGATACACACCACGCAATATGTGAAGGACCAGGACAAAGACAGAAAACCGGGTCCTTCACGGATGCTGCCTCACAGCGTGACTCATGAGTTGCTCCATATTTTATTTATCTTCATTTAAAAGGTTCCAAGTAAATTTAGCAGCAAGAAAAGCAGACGTCATCGTTTGATGAGAAGTATTTATAGCACCTTTGATCAGAGCGTCAAACGCTGAGACAGTGTTTTCATTAATTATGATTGTTTTTGAAAAATTCTGCGACGCATCAGCCGCCCTTGTGATTCGGTTACATGTGATCAGACTAAGGTGAGATTTGAAGGACTTTCTAGGATGACTGCATTCGTGCAACAGTCACATTTCACTCTTGTTTAGGTTGTCACATCAAATGCAAACTTCTTAGGAATGCTGCCCAGTAGGGATGCACGATATATCAGCGACCACATCGGTATCGGCCAATATTGTTTTTCCCGATATATCGGTATCGGTCCGATGAACAAATTTAGCCGATGATTGTCCAACATCAGTGCCTTCGTCTCTACGTTTGATATCGCTGCTATTTCACAGATGTTTTTACTTAAATGGTCCTGGACTTAAACGTTCAATATGTTAAAACATGTTTCAATATGTTTTACTTTTGTTAAAGAGGCAAAAGAGGAATACAAGTTTTCAGATTCTTTAAAAATCTATTTGAGGGGTTGCCACCCACTGCAGCTCAACTGGTTGGCGACCAATGTACAGGGGCTACAGGGGTTCGAATCCCGCTCGTGGCCCTTTGCTGCAAGTCCTTCCTCCATTCTTCTCCCCCACTTTCCTGCCTCTCCCTCGACTGTCCTATACAAAAAAAGCCCCCAAAAATAACTTTAAAAAATCGCTAACTTACCTCGATAATGTCTGCGTTGGTCCGGCTCTCGTGCGGCTCGTTGTACTCTGTGTATTTGAGCAGGACCTTGTCCATGTCAGTGCTGGCGTACTGGAACAGCTTGTTGGCGTGGTTGAAGATGATCAGGGCGATCTCGCAGTCGCACAACACACTCAGCTCGTAGGCTTTCTTCATCAAGCCAAACTTTCGCTTTGTAAATGTCACCTAAGAGAGAACGAGAAGGAGGAGAAGGATCAGGAGGAGAGACGAGGACGAAGGAAACGACGTCTTGTGAGTTTCCTTCTCAGCGGTAAAACACAGCTGCTGATGTAAATACAACAGCAGGAGCATCCAGGCCCAGAGGTCTTGACGTACAAATCAAAGTGAAATTGACAATTCAGAAAGAGACGGAGCTGATGACCTGTGAAAAAGATTTCCGCTGCCTAGTGATGTAGAAAATATATGCAGTCACATAACTGACAGACACATTAGATAACAATAGCAGACACAATAGACCAACACAAGCCTGTTTTTTTTTTTTTGTAGGTGTTTTTTTGGTGCTCTTCAGCAACAACAATAACAACAATAATAATAAAAAGCTGTCAGTGAAACACAGTGGAGTCAGTTTTCAGCATCAACACTGAAGCATCCTTGTTTTTGTGGTCCTTTATGAGTCATTATTATTATCACGATGAAATAATAACCTTCAAACTCTTTGGTTTCTAAGCAATGTACAGTTCCTCTTTTCTGTTTCATCCAATCAATAGCTCTCTCTGTTAATACAGCTTTTTATATGCTTATATTTTGCTATTTGTTGGTATTTTTGGCTCCGATTCTCTGATGACTCACTTTCATTGCATCAAACTTACACCTGAACAATTAAAAAAAGCTAAAAGTAGGAGAGCAAATAGATCAGAACTTTAGAAGTAATAGAAACTAAATAAGATAAACATTAAAATTGATCATATATTTAATTTTTGGGGTAAGATCACACAATATAATATACATATTGGACTAAATGACTTAAAAATGAAGATACAATATTAGAAAGACAGAGAGTGAAGCCCAATGAATCCATACATGACATTCAAGTCCAATTACAGACGAACACTTTGGCACAAAAAAGTAATTATGAATGTGTATGGGTTCATTTTCAGTTCTGTCTGTGGAGGTTAAAGTCAGAGTTGTGCATCAAACGAAAGAAAAAACATTTCATTTATTTTTTTATTTAATTAAATTAAAATAAATAAACGGCCAAATTTACAACATTTGCCAGAAACAGAAACAGTAAAAACCAGATTTTAACTTTCCTGAACCGCTCATCTTTGATGCGTCGCTCTGTCAGGAAACAAATCTAAACTTGACATTCTGATATTTTATCAAAATCTTTTTATTCTACGACTCCTTTTTTTTTTTTTTTAATTGCTAAAAAATAAACGGTTTGCTTGAACCAGACACTGTAAAAAAGGGAAAATTCTGGACTCCTGTAAGCTGAACTGGGCTGAACTGCAGGCTGTGTTTACATAAAGCAGATCGGACACAAAAATAGGAACATTTAAAAAAAAAAGAAAAAAAAAAAAGTAGTAAATTAATATGCAAAACCCTTATGTTTTCCCAGTGGGCACTTGGAAGAATGTTGTGCACGTTGATTTAAAGTTTTTGAATTAAAAAAAAAAATGATGAGAATAAATTAAACTTTTATTTTTCTTTTTATGATGGTTTATGGCATATCAAGTTTGTCATAGAGCACAGAGGACATTTTTGAGTTCTTTCTCTGTTCCATAGCGGTGCAGGATTTTATATTTCAATTTTTTAAAAATGCGACAGGAGCAACAAACACTCAGCTCGGGGGGCTCGATGGGTTAAATTTAACTACCAATGCAACCGAGCTGAGAAAATGTTGAGCTCCTGTTTGTGATCGTGCATCCAAACAATCAAATGCAGCGTTTTACAAATCTGGACTGTCTGCAAAGTGACCAAAAGAAAGTCACGGAAAAGCTGACTGCGCTTCGAAGGCTGCCAGAAAGAAAAAGAAAACACGTGGAGGGCTGAGAACATGAGGCAAAATATTCTGTGGTGTGATGAAAACATAATCGAAGCACTTTGTTTGGCAGAAGTCAGACTCATCACTCCTCCGGCACCATCGTTGCTGTGAAGTGGGGTGTCGGCCACACGCAGAGAAGAAGGACGCAGCAAATGGAGCTGAAAGCGAGTAAATTTCGGGGGACAGCGTGCTTTGGTGTACTTGAGACCTTTCAGTGCATTACAGATGGATATTTGAGTGGGACAATGACACAGGCGCTGAGCCCGATCAACAGCAGAGCTGAGAGGGGCCACAGTCATGATCTGACTCCCATAAATGATGTGTGAACGTCTTCCAGACGGCTGATGTAAGACCTTCACAAAGCATCTAACTGGTTGTAAAAAAGAAGAAAATCAACATACCGTATCATACTGACATGGTATGTTGATTGTTGGTTTCTTCTTGTTTCACATGCTGAACTTATTCATAACCAAACATCTTTTTTTTTTCACCAGTTGCTTTAGAAAATAAAAAAACCCTGACATTAGATCTGCGCCTAAGATGTAAACTGTCTTTTACTTCAGATTTTCACACCATACTGCTGGAAAACACAATGTTTTGGTTTGAAACAAGAGGAAACTCCACTTCAGGAGACAGCGAACGTTTTGAGTGCCTTGTCTGATGCAGACGTTCATTCTGCAAAACTTGCAGCTGGGAGACTTTGCTGGGCGTCAGGACAGTGAACGGCGCTGGAATTGCGTCGATCGGTTGTGATGTGGACATACAACACCAACACAGAGTCTGATCGGAGACTACGCCGGCAGTTACCCGAGAGAGAAGGAAGCGGTACGAACGTAAACAAAGGAGGAGGAAGAGAGCCGGGATCCATGCTAGGCTAAAGGCTAACCCCTCCAGACCAGCAGGACCGTCCTCCTACTCTCCAATGTCCGCTCCCTCCACAACAAGCTGGACGAGCGACGTTTGCTGAGAGAAACCCACAGAGAGTGGAGGGACTGCTGTGTGTCTGCTTTAACAGAAACATGGCTCCATGACAACATCCCAGACAGACATACAGCTGGAGGGGATGCAGACAGACAGCTAGCTCTGGGCAACATCTGCAGCTTCACCATCGTCTCACCACCTACCAGGAACTGAAGAGGTTCGCCATGTTCAACAAATGGCGGCGTGCATGGACGCAGCGCCCCTTTCAGGAGGCAGCGACAGCGAACGTTTAGTGTCTCATCCCAAACGTTCAAGAAACGCTCTCTCATCTTGCCTGTACTACTGTGTGTCCAGCAAAATGACAATAAACCTGATTTGAAAATGTTATTACAAAACAGCAATCACTAATACCTCAAATAGCCTGACTCCTTAATAAACTGCACTTTAGACTCCGAGCCAGTCAGTAAAATTAATACGCTGTTTTCAAAACACTTAAGTTTAATTGGTGCATTTGCTTTAATTGCAATGCAGATACAAACACATGCAGTATGTACAGATGTTTTTAATTCACCATGGAAACATTATCTCTATTAATTACCCACAGAGAAAACTGTTTGCTTTTGTAAAAATACCAATTCTATCTAAATTTTTAAGCAAACAGGGGCGAGAAGTCCTCGGAGCGCTCATTACAAGTCAAATTCAATTCAAGACGAACTTAATCTGTGGAGGAAAATCCTGTTTCATGACCGAAAGCTACAGAGCAGCTACTGAACAGATGTGATGTTTATTGGTCTTCATTAAACGCATTGTTTTTAATTATCTTAAGAATAATGTGTTTGGGAGCTTCTTCTTTTCATCTGGAAAAGAAGTTTCACGCACTGATAATCTGGGATTTTAAAGCAAAAGCAAACAAAAGACAAAGAAAAAACAAGCTGACCAGATCAAATCCGAGACAACGAGGAGAAAACGGAGCCGATTATCAGTCTGATGAAGCTCTGAAGTGGCCAACAGCTCTGCTACATCCTCCCAGAGATGGAGCGGCCTTTTGTTTAGCAAGTGTTTATTGTCTTGGCTGTAAATGTGATATTGTAATGTAATAGTCTCAGCACTAACGAACAGCATCTCCAGCGCCAAGAGTGACAAAACTGAGACCTTTATTTTGAAATCACACCTGAACTCTGGACTCTGACGCCGAGCTGCAGCTGCATGCTTTAAAAATATCAACGAGGAAGGTGGCTGAGCATCAAAACTGTGATTCTCACTTCCAAAAAACCTGTTATGTAATTCAGCATTTCAGATGTTAGATGTACTTGTGATAATTTAGGGAAATATCCACAACAGTTAGGACGCTGCCTTCTGTGAGACGATGAAGAATAACAGGTTTGAGAGGCTGTGATTAGTTTTGATAAAATAAAAAGGGTTTGTTAGAAATTTCTTAATCCACAATTCTTAAAATCCAAAGCTGTATGTGTATAGTGTATATATTTTTAAAATTATTTTAACTAGACACACAAAAAAAAGATATTTTAGGCCAATTTTTCATTTTCTCGTCAGTCGTATCATTTAAAGCTTTCATGTTGATCAACTGAAATAATTAACCGTAATAGCTCCTGTCCATTTGTGTTGCTCCTGTAACATTTTCACTCACTGTGGGCTTAATTTCCACTGTAATATAAAGTCCTGCACCTCTATGGAAACAGCATTACCATGGCTACAAGTAGAGAGAACTCAGAAGTGTCTTCTGTGCAGTTAGAGCGCCATACGTCATAAAATTATTATCATTAGTTAGTCTGCAAAAATAGCAAAAAAACCTGGAATCAACATGTGCATCATTTTTCCAAGTGTCCACAGGTGTTAGCAATGCTGCTGGGAAACCTGTGACTCTACAGACTCCAGATATCTTATAATTTTTTAATTAGTTTCCCTACTTGTCTCCGATCTGCTCGGTGCAAACACAGCCTGCAGTTCAGCTGAAAAGTCTGCGTGTTTGGCTGTTGGTCGCAGCAGAGTTGCTAATTGATTCATAGTTTTGTGTGTTAAGTGCTTTTGATGAAATATTATCAATGGGAAGTTGAAAGTCAGACAGTTTTTTCTGTTTTCACAGTTCCTGGCTCTGATAAACGGTGTAATTTTGGCAATTTTTTAATACGATAACATGCCTTTCAAAGTCGCCAGCAGGTTTTGAAGCGAACAGAAACAGTTTGTTGCTTAATAGCGACTCACCTGCTTGTTCCTTTCATCGGTGATCCGTTGGATCTGAATCTTTTTCCTACCCATGATGCTTTGCAGTTGCGAAGACAAATGTTGCAGTCGGTCAAGTGGAGAAGCGCCTCTCGGAAGGCGAGAGAGGAAGTGCAGCCCAGGAACACTCAGGCACAGTCATGCATCCGAGGACACGCGCGCACACGCATTTCTCTGTCCAGGTGCGTTGAGGCGACGCGGTCGAGTCCTTAACCGACGGGCAGCACGAGTGGAGAGGAGACGCTGCAGAGACGTGTGAGGCTGAGAAGTGGAAGAGGTCCTCAGTTCATCGCTTGTTCAACAGGGACTAAAGTGACAAAATCTCCCTGCAGCTGCTGTGGTGAGGAGGACGTCACTCCTCTCCTGCAAGACAGAAAGACACAGAAATGTGAGTGAAAAATCCCAGAGATACGAGTCCTCACTCGAACGAGCGAGGGTGCATCCGTAAATCAATAAACGATCATGTTCTCGTTGCCGTAAAGCGCTCTGAGATTGCCTTTTGTGTGAGATGCGCTCTGCAAATTTGCCTGCTTTGTGTGAGGAAATGAAAATAATGTAATCCCACTGTTCAGTCGAATTAACGTGACAACAACAAAGACAACAATGCTCTCTGATTGTGAGTGCAGGGGGCACCAGCCAACACGCCGCAGCAGAACAATACGATAAATTCAGCTGCTTCCGGCGTCCAAGGCCGCTCCAACGATCATTTCAAGTACGAAAAAAAGTGATCAATCGCACTAAATGTTGCGGAAAACTCAATTCGGTGCCAAGATCTGGTTCATTTTAAGACGCATCATTAAGCAGACTGCAAACAGGTCAGGGGGAAAGGCATTTTATTAAGCACATTGTTGATTCGATCTGAGGCTTTGAATGAGATGCTGTAGTTTGACCAAGACATCAGTGGCATGAAGACAAAATTCTCTGATTCCAGCTTGTTAAATTTGAATATTTCTTTATTCTTGTATGAGAGTAAAGTTAATATATTTGGGCTAGATGTCATCTTGGGCTTGGGGAAAAGACTGATAAACATTTTATTCATTTTAAAGGATAATCAACAGTCGAATTGACAATGAAAATAATTATTAGATGAGCTAAAGTCATTGATCAATTATTGAAAAATACATTTAAATGTTCTTTCCAGCAGCGTCCTCATTTACTCCATACCTGCAACCCAGTCCACTACTTTCAGAAAACACACCTGCTGGACGTCATTAGTTGTTAAAGTTAATAACACATATTATCCTAGAAATTTCCCACAGTGGGTCTCAAAACAGAAATGCACAAAGTGTTACACCAATTATTAAATCAACGACATAGCAAACCAAATGAGCTTCTCTATTTTGACTAACTTATGATCAACTTTTGGTCAGTTAGTGTTTTAGAAGCCAAACAATGACGCAGATAATCGATGGTACAACTAATTTGTTGCAGCTCTGCACAGAACTAAGCAGCTAAACATGTGAGTCATCAGAATGCGCAAGAAAGCAGTCAGCATGTTTCTCCACACGCGTGACACTTCGGCCGCTTTAGGGCCGCTCGGTGTCGATACTGAAACAATCGATGCCGTTTGAAGTAAAACCAGAGCGGCCCTCCATGAGGCGACGTCAGCGGACAGCACGGGCAGCTCAAGATCTTTAAAAGCTGATTTGGTGGCAGAAAAGTAGAAGACGAGGCCACTTCACAAGGATCTGAAATCTATTGACTTACAGGATTGTAAAACTGACAAATGCTAGAACAGTTTTGTTTTATTTTTTTTATTAAAACTGAAAGACCAAGGTTGCTGGCATCTCACTGTCATTAGCAACCAGTTTTTGTACAACACAGCTGTATGTGGGGGATTGGTCAGACTTTAACATCGTCATTACCATTTGTATAAAAGGTCTGAGAGCCATGAATGAAATAAAAGGAAACAATGAAGATTTGGTGAATAGAAAGTCCTTGAGAACTCAAAGCTCTTCATCATCGTGCTAAAGAAAAGCAGTCAGATTTGAGACTAAAAAACTGGCTGCTCTTCCATTCATCCAACCAGAGATGACCGACTTGGTTATAGAAATATGAATCAATCATATTGCTGCACTGATAAATACTTAGAAAACCAAGAAGCAGTGAGAGCGTTTTGTCTTTGTGACACTTTCACTTTGCTTATTTGTGTCGGCCGCAAACGTCACATCATGTTGACAAGTCACACATACAAGCTGCACGTATGCTGCCTGAGGTCAGGGCTTTTCATACAGCCGTGATTCAAGTTTACAGTCAGGTTGCAGAACTAGTCCCATTTTAATCACAATTCTAACATCAGCAACTCATTCAGATTTAATGTCAACGCTTTGCATTTAGAGCGGCTGGTTTGGGGCATTAAATCGAGCTCTGTTTGTCGGTTTACGGTGGATTTATAACCTCACATTTGGGAATTTGCTGGTTTTCTTTGTGATCTTTGGTTTTTGCACTGATGGTCAAAAAAAGAATATTTTTTGACATCTTGTTGGCAAAACAATAAATCAGAAACATTATCAGATGAACTGATGATGAAAGTAAAGGTTAGCTGCAAGTCTACTTCCGTATAACCCAATTTTCACCAACCATTGCTTCCAATACGATTGTATGGCCAACATTTATTGTGATTTTTATTTTATTTATTCAACATCAACAAAGCGAGGTCTTAAAATGAAAAATATGCCTATAATAAGCGAAGTTAGAGCCAAAACTGTTCTAAAAATTGGATGACTTGAGATGGATTGACCCAGATATGTAATGATCCACGTATTGTAAATTCATCTTTTTGTATGTATCTTTAATTTCAACAATGAAGGTAAAAATGAAAATGAAACGGTGACTGCAAATGGACGCCGAAGATCAGCTGTCCTAATTTCATTACTGACAATTTTTCACGTCTTTACGTCCCAAACGCTTCTACGTCCAACCTAAAATCCCGTTCTTGTTCCTACCCGTGGACTCTGTGGCGATTGTGTTAAGTTTTCCCTCCAGTCTTAACCCTCCACGTCCGTGCTTTCCTGTGGGATTGTTGTTAGGCCAGACGGAAAGAATGAAAACGCCACTGGAGTGCACATGGGGCCTCCGCAAACCACATTTCAACACATGTCCAGCTTGAGAATTAATCAGAAGATTGTTAAAACTCCAGCACATGAGCTTCGGCTCTAATGGCGGCCGAGGCTGCACACAGGAATTCACACGAGACAGCGATCTTGTAAATGATTAGACTGCTCCTTTAATCTATCTTTTTGTTTGCATTCGTGCTATCACCACCTGGCCGGGCAGGTGCTGGCCTTTTTATCCATTATGACTTTTTCTGCTTGCTAGCAAAACCAATTTTCTGTGGAGATGCACAGATGTGATACGCTGGATCACCACTGCTAATCTCTCTAAGGAGATCAGGTGTCGTCTGTGCTGCGTATTTACACTACGGCATACATTTATTCTGAGGCCACAGCAGGCCATGACTCAGTTTTTAGCACCAAAGCATGCCTGTACTCATTTAACCTCACATCAAAGCGACTCCAGCGGCTTCTACTCAGCGGCGGAAACAAGAGTTTGGTTTCGACACTGTTGTTTGATTATTACTGGTTTCACACAAAGTTGAGTTGAGGTATCGGAAACAGCATCCCCAGTTTCCACACGCTTTTAGTCACAACATTTAGTGTGAAGATGCTGCAAGGTTTGCCTGGGAAGTGTGGCACTTCCTGTGAAGTCAGCCCTTCATAGGTAGCAAGGAGTAGAACTAATGTGAAGCTGACTTACTGATCAACAGAAAACCAACCAGAGAAAAGAGCCAATTTATAAGCAATTTGAACAATTCTGTGTTGAGGAGTATTGAGACTAAATGTTGGGCCATGATTAGAATTTTTCCACTATTTTTTTGACACTTTATTAACCACTTATGCTATATATTGTGAGACAAACAAGAGAATCAGTATTCCTTCAAATGTCTTGTTTGGTCTGAACTTCAGTACAAAAGATTTTCAAACTACAGTGACCAAAAGAAACCCTAAAAATTGTCAAATCAAATTGTGAAACTGGATAAATATTTGGCATTTTTGATTGAAGAATAACCCAATCAATGAGCGATATAGCTGGTCATTAAAGACTTGTGTGTTGTGGTTTTTGGTGAATGTAAGAGGTCTGCAAACCCAAAGTCCACCAGGAGTTATTCTCTCTTACAGAAAACTCTTTTCCCATTTGAAGTCCAGGCTTTTACTTATTTACCTCACCATGTAACACATTAGCATCACATCTGCTTAGTGGCTCGTTTGGCCCTCAAACAAAGACAGCTTTTTTTGCAATCTGCCATTAGCATTCCTGCAGCAAAGCACCATTTGAAAGCAAGCAGACATATTCTAGCCGACCACTAAAATAAAATCATACACCTATAAATGTGCATAATCAGGGAGCTTTAACTGTTTTAGCTCAATATCACAGCTGCACATTCTCTCCAGGTATCAGCTCCTACTGCTGATGTACAAACTGGAGCACTGAGTTGGGAATCTCTGCTTTAGAAGACCTACTTGGCCAGTTTAATGGATAATCATCATTATCGTCATGTCAAAGGGGTTTACATTAAAGACGCTAAACGCTATCGGACATTCACGCAGCAGCTCTTTGCTCACACAGCCAGCAAACAATGTAAAACAGCAGCAATGATCAGAAAACAGTACAGTGTCAAAACCTGTTTAATTTAATCAATTATGTTATTTCAATTAATATAATGTTGTTTTTTTTTTGTTTGGAATTACACCATCCTTGATGCTTTAGCAATATTGCTAACATGACATTCATACCAATAAAGCACACTAAATTAAACTGGTATCTATTATTAAATAACATCATATTAAAGAATCCATTAAATCAAATAACCCTCCACATTAACACGGTGCTCCACTCTTGCAGCTATGTATGTATTCTGTGGTTTGTGCTGTGCTTAGCTGGAGCTTTTCATACATTAAATCTGCATTCACAGCACTGCTGAGCATCATCGGATCATTCAATGGCTGCAACTCCGAGGCACCAACTCCAAACAATTACCACAACCCGACATGCAGAGATATCCCACTGCTAGAGGGGGAAATGATTTCAAAAAAACGCTCTTCCCTACTGACTCGACTAACTTTGCCACTGTCAGGCTACGGTATTATCTTTGATTAGTTGTGAATTGACCAGGATCGGGCTACACCGCAAGGCTTCTGTCTGGCCTCGCTCTCCCCGACTGCCCTCTGCATGGCTGCCCCCTCATTACTGTAATTGACACGTTCATCCCTCCTCTTCCCCCTTAAGGCGCTGATGGCTCAATTAAGGAGCTGGCCGCAGGACTGATTGGATGCCAAGATAACGAGGTCGCTGCCTGGCTGAAGCTGAGTCCTGCATGAAGCCAGACCAAACTCGCACAGTGACATACGGGACGCCAAACAGGCAGAACGGACAATCTAAACAATACATCGGAGGACGCTAGATAAAAGAGCACAATGGTGATGAATGGCTGGACCAAGTTTGCCTCATTATCTTAAGAGGGAAAGCATTTGGTCGCTGTGGTAAAAAAAAAAAAAAAGAGCCACGCATATGTTATTCGAATCATCCAAGCGACGGTTACGCAACCCTCGAATATTCTTCTGATGAAGGGGAGCACAATCAAGCTCAGGGTAGGCATCTGTCTGTTTTGGAGTAGTGTAATTAGTGGCCATGACCTTTAGCGGATTATGTGCTAGCCAATGAAATGTGCCAAAGCCCCAAGATGAATGGTCAGGGCCTCAAACATGGCTCGCAGTGGAGTTTAGCCCATCTACCGCTCTCAGACTAGCATTTAGGACTTAGGACGGCCTTAATGGCTCAATCTCAACTCGCCAAAAGGTGGACGGCAGTGATTTGCAGAGTCCTATGACATCAGAGCAATACCTGACAGTATAACGCTACATACAGTGGTGCGAGACGAATATATTCACGTAGGCTAACAGCAATACATCTATTAATACGCTGAGTATTTTTGTTGGTTTTGGTAGAAAAATGACAGAAAATGGTAGAAAATTCCCATCATTATTTACTACAGTCCACAGTAGCATCTTCAAATTCATTTCATCACCTTATACTTCCAAGAAAGGAAGCAACCCAGCACATGTGTTGGAGCTTAGTTCAAGGATTTGTCCTATTTGCTTGCAAAATGTCTGACAGAATTTTTAGTCAATCATCAATTAAATCAATTAACTGTTTCAGCACTACACAGCTTTAAATGACGCTGACAGTTTGGCCAAAATATCCAACCAATTGACAAGGCTGTTAACATTTTTGAACAGATTTACATCGGTACCGCACGCCGTAAAAACGTCATCTTAAAGAGAGATGTTAAATATATTGCTGAGGGCCGCTAATAAAACACATCATGTCAAAGCACATGCTTGAAATATTATAGCCGACATAGAAGAAAAAAACTTGGAATGTAAAAATGCTCCCACTGTATTTACTGTCTGCATCTACACATTCCCAGTTTGTCAAGACGCTAGACATGAAATGAGCTGACATTTTAGATTATGCAATGGATCTGCCTGATGCTATAATATAAATAAGTTAAAATTTTAATGTTATGTTCATCTTGCTTGGCTTTAGCTGACACAAGAGATAAAAGTTTAAAATTCTCACAGCCCAAATGATGCTAACAATCCAAGACCTCAGTGCCGTCTTGAGGAATTGTTGCTGTGGGGAAACTGTTTAATTCTGTTCATCTTGGCAACCTTTCGCAGCTTTGTCAGCTCGACTCCTACCACAGAGACGTCAAGGTTCGATATGAATGTTATTTTAAGCATTTTAATAAAATACCTTCCTTGATGACAGGAAGGTTTTTGGCCAGCCGGCGTGTTGATCCTGCTGTGAGGCCAGCACAGAAACAGGACTTGGGAGCTTTTGCAATCCAAACAATACGGTGACATTTTGAAACCTTTGAAAACAACGATTTTTTTTTGTGCTCGATCCAAAGCACATATGAAACATTACAATAAGCAGGCAGGTGGCGGCGGAGGTTATTTCGTGAAATGTGTGTGCCATCCGTGCAGCCTGATCTCTGGGGCTGCGCTACCTACAGATGTTGATGTGAATCCATCTGCAGGGTCGTCTCACAGCGGTGGATCACCCTGTCAAACTGGCCTACTTCTAGCCCAGCAGCTTCGGCATCTACCCTGGGAGGGCAGGGAAGAATCACGGCTGCCGCTGAACACATAACCCCTGCCAAAGCATGATCAGTGCCCTAATTTGACTGGCTCCTAAGGTGTACATTTAAGAATAAAAATGCCAGCATCATAGCTTTGCAATTTAAACATTTTTGTGCCTTTTTTTTGTGTTAAATCTACATCACACACTACAAGCAGAGCCAGTGCAGGAAAATGTGATGATCTTTCCTCAGGCTCGTGTTAATAGTGAGCCTTCAAGAGCTGGAAAAAAAAAACTGGATGAACAGCTTTGAACAATAAAGTCTCTTATATGTGTTCTCCTTAATGTCATTACACTAATGACCACGTTAGATCTGGTATGTGGGGTCCACATGAGGTTAAAAGGACTATTTTTTTTAAAATAACAAACTGGGAGCTGTATCCTCCAACCATGATGACAGATGGAGTCTGGAGACTGAACAGGCCCGCTGACGGCAGACAGGTACCCCGCTGGATCTAATCTGACATGTTGGGAGGCTGAGACCGCTGTCAGATCGTGTGCCCCGGTTTTACCGAACCAAATGTACCGTTAGGACACAACAGCCGGGGTTGATTTACGAAGCAAAGGCCGAGCTAGCGTTACTCTCCACAGGCCATTTCACAATTTTCTAGTTACGAGTCCCGACCGACAGCCATTACCTTCCTCACTCTCCCCATATAACTCGGCTTCGGCGAGCTGGAGTACGCACTACTTTTAATCACATTACGGACATTTTGTGCCCAAATATCGGCTGCGTGTGTGTGTGACACAAACCAGCGCGGTGTTGCCGATTAGTTTGCAATATTTAAATGATAAAGCGAGCAGGTCTGCACCCGTGCGAGGAAAAAAGACGCAGGAAGGAAATGTATCACTCCACTTACCCTGAAATATTGCCGTTAAACGCCGAAAATAGGCCTGTCACCACCCGCTCCGGAGGCGAGCCGCGCTAATTAGGAACCGTTAATTAATTGCGTTGAAGCGACGTCCCTATTTACATGAATCCGCGGCATTTTATTCCATTTAATGTTGATGTAACTATACTGTCCACCCAGGCGACACAGCGTACCCAGTGTACGATCGACGTCATTGGCATCAGCCCGTGAGTGACCCGCGGGGGATCCAATCGGGAGCCGACGTGCGAACTTCTCGTCCAATCGCGGAGCGTTGTCGCCTCGGTGGGCGGGCCCGCAAGAGAGGACATGACGGAGGTGACGGCCATGTTCTGCAATAGTGTTTGTATCCCTCCGCCTCAGTATTTACCTTTTGCATGATTTTGCATGTGGGGAAAATGTCACTGTAGCCCCGCTGTGCCCTGCCTGCTTTCCATAAGAGAGCCCGCTAGGCCATTTGTTTTTCTCCGCCACATCCCGAATAACCGCCCGTTAAGGCGTGTGAAGCTTGTCAAAGAGGGAAATGTGGAGTGTGGCGAGAGGTTGAGCGTCTAAAATGTTCTTGTAGACCTTTTTGTCACGGCTTCAGACGCTGTGCCACCATAGTCTGGTGAAACGTCCACGGATTTTTTTTTTTTCCAGCCAGTCGCCTGCTGGCAATTTGCATGTACAGAGAAATATATAAATCAGTCATTAAACGTCTAAAAATGTGTAAAAATAAATTTCAGTTCAACCACATACAGTTTTATAGTGCAACACACATTTCCAAATTAGCATATTATGATATTGTTGTCATGTATGTCTACTTTCACCATATATAGGCCTCTGTATGTGTGTGTGTGTGTGTGTGTATATATATATATGCTGGATACTTTACACAATAGGTCCCTGGGGCCAAATGACCTTTGCATCTTAATTCCATTCTCCTGGGTCACCTCTACCTTCTTCTCGCTAGTTTGCAGCTTTGATTACACTTCTGCTATCTGCGTGCTACCATTTTCAGGATCCCATTCACTTCAAGCAACAACAACCTCTGAACGGCAACGCACAATGCTGAAAAATTTAAGTTTAGCCATAAGGTTTGGAACATGCAATAAGGCAGCATTGCTTTTTTTTTTTTTTTTCTTTTTGAGAATTAGTCATTTTAACAACAGCGCTTGCCTCTCTGCACTTACCTCTCCTCTCTTGTTTTTCATGGGACATCTTTGAACGGCACAAAACCTAAAAGTCCATCAGTGTTAGATAATAAATAGAAATAGTGAAAACACGGTAAATAAAAGAAAATCATTGGCATTGACAATTTTAAGTTGACTTTAGCTAAACCTTGATGCTGGTTTTAAACACTGCAAAGCTTCCTGAGTCTATCATGTTTGAGGACAGAATTCTTTTTCACAACTATTTTAACTTGGAAAATAGATTGACAAAAAGCTTTCCGAACTGTGGTACCCAGTGACCTCTTGTAAATTCCTTTAACTAAGATGGACCACATAAGCATAATATAATATAGATTTTTTTTGCCTTTTTTAGGCAGGCCATTCTCTACTACTGACAGAATTTTGTGTTGCATCTCATCATCATTCTGCTATCCAGGATCCAGGGGAGAAATTAGTTTGTATTCCTTTAAAACAATCACTGCTGCATTGGGTGGTGCTAAGCCCAGGATGCAGCAATGGTGCCCCTGCAAAGTAGTGATCGAGTTATTTAGACGCATACAGCATTCATATGTATGCCTCCAATTAGTAAATTTAACCTTTACCTCATGTTGCTCCCCATTTTTCCAATCTCTTTCCATTGCAACTTTTAAATAAACTTAAAATGGCCCCAATAACTCAGTTTTGACACAGGGTTCCTTAACAACACAGCTTCCCTAGTATTTCATTTTATAATGTGCTTTAAAGGTGCATATATCAATTAATCAAATTACCACAAAGTAATTGCCAAACAACGCAACCATCTTGGGCCCCATGAACTCCAGCTTTGCCCAGTTCATAATCCAGCCTTGAACAGTTATTACAGCATTCCTTGCCCTGAGATGGACTCTTGCATAACTTGTACTATAACCCTGTATGTGCAATCCATAGTAATAATAGGCCGTGCTGATAGTTTGTTGCCCAGGTCTTATCTGCCATGCTGCATATGTTAAACTGAGCTTCTGCCTGTTTATAACTGTCAGCATTTCTTCCTATAATTTTTAGTCTGTTGGAAGTAAATGAGAATCTACATCAGACATGTCATTGCACTTGGCCAGTATAGCTGCCTCTGGTTAAAATTCAAAACATAAAGGGGTGCACGCTCCTTTCTCTGTATTACAGCAGTTTATTTAATCTGTGATGTCCTGTTTTCATCGTTACGTTCTTTTCATGTTAGGATAAAGCTTCCTTTACATGTGTTGTTTTGATCGCAATGAGCAAGCAGTTTGTGACATAAAACCAAAAACCATCTGCGTTGTCTTTGTCAGCTGAAAAACAGCTTATTATCATGCCCAGTTTCACTGAAATGGGCTCTGCAGGCAGCAAGCATCTGCAGCTTGTTAGCTTGCTGGCAGTCGTATCCATCCTATTCTTTTCAATGAAAAATCTTGACAGGCTCTTTAAAGCAGTTTTTCACAACATGGCATGCCAGGTGAAAAGAAACCTGCTATTCTTGTCAAGTTGTCTCCCTCAGCTCTTTAAAAGATGACTGCATTCGAAAAAATACTGACACATTGCGATAGATTTCCTTAGAAGTAACAGAAGTGTTACTGTCCTGAGAAAAGGTAGTGCTATTCCTCTACAAGAATACCGATTAGTTTCTGGGTCTCTGGGTGGATGTCGGTCTCGCTCTGCTCCCTGCTCTGTATTTCATGTAACGGCTCCACATTCAAGTTCGCTGGAAAGACTGATGCTGGTGTGATAAACATGCAGCTGGACTCAGCTGGTGGTTAGCTTAGCATAAAGACTGGAAACAATCAAAAAGCTAATCTGACCCGGACCAAAGGTTAAAAAATATGCACACATCAATCAATAGAAGCTCAATAATCAGCGTCTTGTTTGTTGAATTTCTCCAGAAACCGAAACTATCAAGACAGAATCCGAAACAAGAAAGTAAATAAGTGCATTTCCCACCATGTTTCCCTGATTAAGGATTCAGAGCTGACAGGTACATAAACAATGAACAGAGGTAGGTGGGAGGAGGTCAGTAGCCCATTTGCAAATGTTTGCCCTGGGGCCTACAAATATGTTAACCCAGTCGTGGCAGTTGGCAATCATATATGCTGCCAGAGTGAAACCAGTGGGCGCAGTTCATCCTGTTACTGAGATCACATTGATGTGCGCGCTGCTCTCTAGAGAGTCGAAAAAGCTGCCTTTTAAAAAACGTTTCATTTCTAGTAACGTGCTGCCCACATCTTTTCTCTGCATTTCTAAGCAGACTGGTGTCCTAGTTTAAGAACATATGCTGTATCAGACCCAGTGCTGGGGACCACTGGGAATACAGAGGCTCACAGAGATAAAGCACATGACATCTTGGAAAAATGCCTCATAAGGGACATCTTGGATTAGAAACACAGTATCAAAGGCGGGCTTGATCTGTTGGATTCAAACCCATAAACTACAAATAGGCAGGGAGATGAGTCACAGTCAGATCTCACAAGAGCCGGCACAGGCGTGGACCGTCAAGTGTGGACGAGGAGCACGGCGAAGCAGAAGATTAATGCAGCAAGAGGAAACGAAGAAGTCTGTTCCGGTGGATGGAGGAATGAAAACCCTGTTAAGGTACACTGAGAAATGCAGATATGGATTGCAGGAATCCTGTGATGTAAGTTTTGAAAAGTTCATAGAAGTCATTTGGATGAAGTCCAGCGGCGAGTAGAAACTCAAAGTCTGTAGCATAATAGTGTCCAGAGGCAGGCATACAGTAAGAAATGAAATGCAGGACAGAGATCAGGCACCACAGGAAGGAAACATTCAGATGTAGAAAGAATTGGCCTTGGGCTGCTACAAAGAAATGAGTGGGCATCTGTTAAATGTCCTCCACTGGCTGAGGAACACTCGGCGGTGGCTGCACATGCACACGTAGAGCAGGTTAATTGCCAGTTTGGTGGTTTGATCCTTCATCTCAGAATGTTTTTAAGCCTAAATCTAATCCAGCAAATATTGGAGCACACACACAGAGGTTAGGGTATCCACGTTTGCACGCAGTAATTAGCCCCCATCTTCACATGTACAACCCGAACAAAGGGCAGCATAACAAATCAGTCCATTGTTTAATAAGTGCATCTCGATCCATGCGACTGACTAAACCTGACGGGTCATCGCATCCCATCTGCGCGCCTGGAAATGTGCTTCACTCTCAGCTTGGTAATGACAAAAACAAGCCAGAGTGCTCTCCATGCAGGTTTACCCCTCTCCGCTGCCCACACACACTCCACACTGCCTCCTACATGTACTCCAGCGCCATCATGTCACTCCTTTATCATCTCGTTTTCTCGTGGAGACGAGAGCTACCTGCCACTCGTACTACTCATTCTGAGGCACTCGCTTGTTTTTTGACAGAATTTCTGCAATAATATACTTCTTGGTTCTTCTTTCTTAAACAACAACAACAACAAAAAAAGAGTTTTCAACTTAATTTTAAGGAAAATCAACTAAAAGTGTCCTATTTTTCACAACTTCGGTGCTCGTTTTTGTCAAGCACAAAAGGTAAAAACCTAATTTTCTTTATTTTCTAGTCCTACTAAACGGCGGTTGAGTTGCACCAGAAAAAAATTAGAAGAGACACATTATGCTAAAAACTCATTTTCACACTTTTACTGAGATTATAGAATACCGGTTTTGAAGGCGTAAAGTGTAATTTCATGTTGACAGAATCCACAGAAGTAAACTGCCGTCACCAAAGCAGAAAAATAAGTGAAACTGTCTTTTTTTTAATCAACTACAGCTCAAATACACTTTATATAGTCTATAACTAGATGGTATGTGGCAGTAAACTGGAATTTGCCACACATAAATTTTCTGCTGATGTTAGAGGCCTTAAAAGTGGAATAAATGTCAACCAAAGCTTGTATTTTTAGCAGCAAATATGGATAAATTCATGCACACTTGTAGGAGCTGTCTGGTACCCTAATACCACCCCAGTTCGAACACTTTTTCCTACTTTCTTGGACCAGTAACTCAAAAAAGCTGCCACAGTTGGAGCCATGTACAGTTTTGTCTGAGTCATTGCTGAATTTCATGGCTGTGGGTGTTCTATTTCTGGACTTTAAATGGTTTCCCAAGTAAGACATTTTGAGGGGTGGAAATACAAAAAAATCCCAAGTCAAAAATCCCCTTCCCCAAAAATAAATCAAATCAGGTTTATTGTTATTTTGCTGTACATACACAGTTTCTTCAGGATCATTTAAGCTTTGTGGAATGAACATCTGGGACAGACACTAAACGTCCACTCTGTCTCCTAAAGGGGGCGCTGCGTCCATGGAGGTTCGCCATCACGTTGAACATGGCGAACCTCTTCAGGTCCTGGAAAGTCTTCAGGGACACAAAGACACACACAGTCTGACCTCATATGAAACTGTCAGAAGTTTAGGACAGTGAAGAGAGAGAGAGACAGGAAAGTAGGGGGGACGGACTTGCAGCAAAGGACCATGAGCGGGATTCAAACCCACGGCCGCTGCATCATGGATTATAGCCACTGTCCATGGGTCGCCAGCTCAACCAGTTGAGCTATAGCAGCAGCCCGGCCAAAACATTTGTGGAACAGCTCTGTGAGGCAGCATGTGAGCACAGCAGCGCTTTAGGCTTAATGTTCATTTTAGCATATCAGCACACTTACTATGACAATGTTGACATGCAAATATTAAGCAGTTAGGTCGAGGAAATAATCTAAATATTATGGAAATTACAATATGGTATATAATCTGTAAAATGCTTTTTAATTATTTATCAACCTGGGCTAGCCTGTTTCATTTTATGCTGATGACACACTGATGTACCTCGTCAGAGCCCGGCGCCTGAGTTCTCTCATTGATTACCTTTCAGATGTCAAAAAACTGAATGACAAATCATTTTCTTTAGCTGAACCCAAGCGTCACATGGAAAATCAGATTCTGACATCAGCTGGTTCCCTTTTGGATCATTTCAAGTCTGTTGTAGAGTCTTGGTGTCTGCTTTGACAGTAATCCAGGTTTTGAGCAGCATACCACAAAGCTTATGCAATCATACTTTTTATCATCTTAGAAATATCTCAAAAATACTCAACTTTTAAAGACACACAGACCATTTTACACGCTTATATTTCATGACGCTTGGATCCCTGTAGTCATGTTTTCACCTTTCTGAACTGAAAATCTATTGATTGGCTTCACTCCTCCCGTTTTAGCCTCTTTACAATGGCTCCTGGTGTGTTTTAAAATAGATATTCTTCATTATTGCCTCTCTCCCAGCTGTATCTCTGACTTCTTGGTGCACCACTATGAGGTATTCAAGCAGAGGTCGAAAATCTAAAGAGGACGGAGCTTTCGCAGTCGAGCAGTTTGCCCCGAGGAAACCAGGTCGGATGAGTCAGTAATCTCTTCTAAGTCTCTTCCTAATGCATAATTTTATAAGAGAGCCTTGCCTGATTTTATTTAAGTTTTATTTCCCATTGCGCTGTTGAAAATGTGTTTTACGTCTTGTAAAATCTGATGATTAGGTATCGTGGATTTTGCAAAGTGCCCAGGGTCACAGATTAGTTCTATTGCAGTCACTGGTGTCATGAAATGCTGTACATCGTGTGACTAATCGTTGTTACGTCTTGAGAAACTGGTTTGGGAAACAATAAAAAAGTAATTTGACCAAAATAATCCCTGACGTCAGGTAACAGAAGCTTTGTGATGAACGCCTACAAACCAGTTTTACGTGGAAATGCTCAAAGCTTGACACACAATGCAGCACATATTTCAAATTTCCTTTTTGTCCCTGTGTGTTTTTTCTTTCCCCTCCTCTATTCACGCCTGCTCTGAGCCACAAACGGCCCCATCAGGTAACTCTGAGTATTATTTTCCTCCCTCAGTCTGCCCTCTTTGTATTACTGTGTTTTCACTGATAAATGCACCCATAAAAGTGTTGGCGCAAAGAGACAAACCTCATAAGTCGGCTGGAGGAGATGTCGCCGATAAAGCACCGCTGTTTGGACTCAGCTGTCAAGAATCAAATCTTTGAATCGATGAAATAACACGGAGCCAAAAATAAAAACAAGGCTGCCGACAAGACGACCAGAAAGAAACGGTTCTAATTAATAAGTAACGCTTCGTTAAACGGACCAGTGACATAAATTATTTCTATGATTATTTCAGAATGAGTTATTGGATGTGTTTTCAGCTCCTGTCACAGCTTTTTCACCACAATGCAAAGTCCTGCACCTCCATGGAAACAGCCACGACTAGAAGTAGAAAGAAGATATCTTCGGTTTAGCATCACAAAGTCACAGTGGAATGAATCATGTAAAGAAAACATCCAATTTACTTTTATTTTTCTCCCAAAAACTGTAAAAACTTGGAATCAGAATGTAACAGATGTGCCCGTCTACAGGGGATGAATGGGGCCTTTATGTACCACAGATATTTTGCTTCTTACATTTACATGTGTTTCCATACTTGCCTCCTATCTATCTGTGTAAACACAGCCTGCAGCTTCAGCCCAGATCGGCCAAAAACTCCCTGAATTTTTGTTGTGTGACTGTCGGTCGCAATGAGTCACTGAAGGCTTCGCTGCTGCTGCGACGAGGAGTGTTTGTTTTTACAGTATCCCGTTAGAGCAAACACTGTATTTTGTTTTTTTTTCTGCAAATTTTATGTGAGACATGTAGAATAAAGTGATTTTGATGAAATATTATGATTCTAAGCTTTTGACCGGAGGGCACATCGTTGTTGGAGGACTATCAGGAAGTGGAAAATCCCTCGATGCTTTCTGTTTTTATAGTTTCTGACTCATGAATGGTGTTTGTTTGGCGACTCTTCAAAGACAATATGTCTTTTCAAACCCACCAGCGGGTTTTGGGGTTCAGAGGGTTTGTTTTCACCGACACGTTGCTGTATTGGTAGGCTGATAGTGGGTCTGTATCAGAAACATGTTGGGCAGATAATGGTTTGTGTTTGCAGTTCTGCTGTGTGTGAAACCTTATAAAAAAATACAAAACAACTTAATGTTACAGGATGTTTTCTACAAGAGCAGACGTGGACATCAGTTGTTTTTTTAGCCCTATTATCACAGATGCTCTTTTAAAATCATGAAAGATCCATCCATCCATCCATTACCTAGACACCGCTTAATCCTCGCTGAGGTCATGGGGGGCTGGAGTCTATCCCAGCTGACTCAGGGTGAAGGCAGGTTCACCTGGACAGGTAACCAGTCTATCACAGGGCTACACTTAGAGACAGACAACCAAGCACACTCACATTCACACCTACGGACAATTTAGAATCACCAATTAACCTCAGCATGTTTCTGGACTGTGGGAGGAAGCCGGAGAACCCGGAGAGAACCCACGCTGCACGGGGAGAACATGGAGACTCCACCGGGTGTCCTCATCGGGATGGGAACCAGCGATCTAACCATGGAGCCATCTTGCAGCCCAGGTATCTGTATAAGAACCGAGAGCCAGATAAAAATCTGGTTAGCAGGCTGTGGGAGATTTTGACAAAGGTGATGCTTGTGGGTGCCGCTGTAGCTCACCTGGTTGAGCTGGCGTCCTAAGCACAGGTTTTAAAATCCCTGACGTGGAAGTCATGAGGTCAAATCCCACTCATGACCCTTTTCCGCAGGTCCTTCCCCCATTCTTCTCCCCCACTTTCCTGTCTCTATCTTGACTGTCCTAAGCGGAAAAGGCCAATAACTTTAATATATATATATATATGTTTTGGCTGACTTCTATCAAAATAAAGGCAAAAAAATAAACTTAAAGAAAAGATGATGCTTGTATCACAGAAATTAAAAGTTGTTTTTAAAATAAAATGAGAAAGGGATTCATTCAGCCTGTTAAAAACAACACTGATCATTTCTATCACTTAAATCTAGAAAAATCATTTGAATTGTAAAATAAAATGTTAGAAATGTGGACAATGATGTTTGTTACACATCTGGATCCCTGTTTGATCAGGAGATGACCTTTTCAAAACTTTTCTTGTCTTAACTTTAGGTTGATATTAAATTTTGTCGTCTCGCTGATATTCTGTTATTTTAAACTGACGTATTTTTATGTGAATGGACCCCAGGAAGACTGGCAACCACCTTGTGGAAGCTAATGGGGATCCAAATAAAGAATAAAGAATAAAGTTGGTGTTATTTGGGGTTTTATTCCTGTGCTTTAGTGATTTAGAGTCTGCATTCTGCTCTATTTATGTTATCTGTTACCAGTTTCCTCACATTTATATTTCTATTTTGTCTTTTGTACACTGAATTTCATGTAATGAAATGTGCTTTATGAGTAAAAGTGTCATTACGCAAGATTTTACAGGAGTTTGTTTTTTTCCATTCCTTGCTGTCCACCTAGAACTTCTGTGATCTTCATTACCAACACTGTAAATCTGCTCTGTTGCTTTTCTGAGATATGGATCCTCTTCACTGTTTTTTTCCATTTTTATTTACTATTAAAAGCTTTTTCAGGGGGATTTTTTTTCCCTCATCAGAGTCCAAGAACAGGGAGCGTACAGACCAGAAAACCCTCAAGGCAGAAATTGGAAATCTGTGATATCCGGCTACATAAATAAATCTCAGTCGACTGCATGCTCTATGAAAACGTCTCATAACGCAGCCATTGTGCAGCGACGCTTTGAGGAATGCCTTCAGCAGCCAAAACTAAGAGTCCCAACAGTAAGCCCAGTGTGTGATGAACAACATCAATTTTCAGAAGTAGCCTCTGTGATAACCAGCTTTCATCTCACTTGTCTGGTGAAAGAGAAACACGCTGAAAACAAATATTCCTGGAGGGGATGGAGAGAGCACAGGGCTCGATTATCATCTGGGCGAAGTTAGCAGCAGTGGCAGCGTCCCAGAATTTTACCAGAAAATTACAAAAAGTACAAATGTAGGTCCTGTATCTCCACCTTGTGGCCCTGGTCATAAGGAGGGACCCTGCTTTAGTTCAGATTGAGCTCATTTGTTGTAATTTATCACGTAATTAACACAAGAAAACTCAATTTAAAGGTTAAAACTGTGAAACAACAATGATCTCCATCGTTAAACCATCTTATAGTTGTTTTGTTTAATAGATGGTTTAATGTTTGAAATGTTAGAAAATAGTGAATTTATTCCCTGAAGCCTGTCAAAAGAAAACTATAGAAGATAAAACATTTGAGATGCTGGAACAACTTGCTTTAAAAATGACTCAAACACTAAATCTGCTTTCAAACTTGCTGCCAGTTATTTTCCAAGAACAGCACTGCTTGGTCTCAAATAATGATGCTGTTGAAACCCAATAAGGGCCCGATAATTCATTTCTAACCAGGGAGCTTAATCCCGCCCAGCGACACAAACGCTTAAACCGGTGAAAAGATCAGCGGTGGAAGCAGCAGCCCTCCTTTGTGAACGCGCTGCCAGAAGAAGCATCGACTCAAGTGTCCACCGGTGAGACGCTGAATCGCTTCCAGCTGTTTCTGACAGACTCGCTGTGACCTTTAACCTGAAGGCAGCGCGAATGTGTGAACACAGGAGAAGCAGCAGAATGTGTTTGAGTGTGGTCACGACCTCGATGACTCAACGCCGAGTCTGAGTTGCTGCACAACAGAAGCTGGACAAAAGCAAGATCGATACCAGAATAAATCCAAAGAGAGCAACCAATGCCCTGTTTCTATTTTTTATTTTATTTCTTGACTCTGTTCCACATTTAATAAATGAAACTAATGACAAGATCGTTGGTGTGTCATTTAAAAGCCTGATCATGTTCAATGTTTGCTCTTTGTATCGTGATAAAAAAAAAACTAAAAACTTGTTGCATATGAACAGCTGTTATTTGGACTAGATGCTTTGAACTGATCATTTTATTATGACATTTTAAATTAACATCTTAAGCCCTGGTGTGGACATCACATTTTGGGTTATATTACCACAGAATTTTTAAAAAACATATATTTTTAGTGTTTTCTTATTATTATTATTTTATTAGTGTTTTTTATTTTTATTTTTTTATTTTATTTATTTTTAAAACAACATATTTACAAATATATATTTTAAAAGAATTTTGTATTTTTTAGTATTTTTTTCTTATTATTTTATTTGTGTTTTTTATTTTTTATTTTACTCACAACATCTATTTATTTATTTATTCTATTTGATCAGATCAAATAGCAAAGAGAAATAATAAATGTATATCAAACAAGAGCTCTGGTCTTTAGAGGTTAATGTAATCTCCATCCAGGGCTCAGAGCGTCCCAACATTGTTTCTCAAAATGTACAGGTTTGACTTTAGGTGATTTAAGTCATTTTAAAAAACTGATTCTGGTCTTTTTAGACTGAATATCTTCCAAACAATGTCTCAATGGGAATATGAATGAATTAACAAAAAGAAAAAGCTGCATGGAGACAATATTTACAGCATAATATGAACACTACTTTAATGAAATTACAAAACAGAATGTCAGAGATTTCAGTCCTCTGTTAAAGCATGTGCTCCTCTTCTCCATCCATGTAAATCGAGCAACAAATGCACCACATGATGCTCTGTTAATGAAAACTCTGGGGGGAAGCTGTTGAAGGGATTGAGCTGTGATTTTGATTATAGTCTGCAGGGAGCATTTTGCTGCTAACTTCTCGTGATGCTGCTGCTGCTGCTGCACAGCTTCAGTATGAATGCAGGCTTTTGGCAACCATGAGCTGCATCTGTGAATTGATGGTGATGATAGGTTGATGCCAAAAGAGAGAGAGAGAGAAAAAAAAAGCTGCTGTTGTCTGTTACTGTTGGGTACAGCACCTGGAAGCTGTGGTGGGATGTAACTAAGTACATTTACTCCAGTACTATTGAGTATATTCATTTTATTCGACCACTCCTCCACATTTCAGAGGTAAATGCTGCACTTAAATATATCTATATGTACACACTAGCATGCATTGATAAAACAAGATCAGCTTTTAGAGGGGGAATGTGCAGTTTTACAGCAGAAAAGGTGCATAAATGCAGGAACATCGGTTGAAAAATAAACAAGAAATATGCATATACATGAGTGCTGCTGATAATGTACTGATTCTTCCCCATGTAGACATTTAAATTCCTCAGAAAATAATGATATTCTGTGTGTAGAAAACCACTGATATTGCACAGAATTCATCCATGAGTAGAATAAATATCAGGTCAAGTCAGCTTTATTGTCAGTTTTGCCATATGTACAACATAAACTGCCATATATGCCATGATGTAAATACCCGTTATCTCGTGCAATATTTCTTAAATCTTTTATTTCTTTTTATATATTTATCCCTTTTTATCTTGATATGGTTGTACACTGTATAATGACAATAAAGGGCATTCATTCATCTATCTATTAATTCATCCATTCATTCATCCATTCATTCATACTCCAAGGCCCCACGGTGCAAAATGAACATAGAAAAAGTATAGAAGTATAAATATACAATAATAACTGTATTTCTCAGGGGTGAAAATGGAGCAGCATTGGTGTGATTGCTGGCGTTTTGCTGCTGCTGTGTCTGTCCTGGTGGGGCAGCACATCATCAGGAATGAAGACCCCTCAGTGGTCTGCGTGTAATTCACCAAACATCCACACGGTGGCAGCAGCACTAAACACAAAACACACATCAGGTCCTAATGATCCGTTTTTAGCTTCGTTTCGTGCAGCTCGTTTAACACACTAGATAAATAGTGAAGCATAAAGAGAGAAAACAGAGCAGAGATGTTTGGTGATGTTCACCCAGTAAAAACCTGTTGAACATTTTTATCTGCAGGTTTTCATTAAAATCCATCACAGCTGCTTCTCTGTTTGATCATCCATGAAACAGCTCGTTTTAATCTGAATTCTTTAAGCCAAAAAGATCTAATAATGCAAATAAACAGGATAAATAAAAAAATATGAAGCTACGTGGGGGTGAAGACGTTTCTGTTACCAGTTCATTTCAATTTGAGCACAAGACCTGCGCTTCTTTTAAACCCTAATAAATAAAAATGCTGGATGAGGATCGATATATTTTTAATTTGTGATACCTTAGAGATTATTTTAAACAGCTTCCCAAAACTAATATGTTGTGCACAAGATGAAGCTCGTTTCAAAAGCTGCAGCTGCTCGAAATCTTTTCCCAAAAAACAAAACAAAAAAAACGACCTAAATTATTGGAAATGCAGCCAGAAAACAGCAGCAACGCACGATTTTAAATGCAAACTATAATCTCCGGTTTTAGTTAGAATAAAGGTGAAGCAGCCTTTCTGAAGCTGCTGCGACTCACCTGTCAGGTTGAGTTTTGGCCTTTTTCCAGGTGGAGGTCATTTAAAAGGATTTGAAATCAGATTCACAACAAAAACAAGGTAATCTATTCCGACATTTGGATAAAGATATTTTGGAAAATGATTAAAATACCAAGATTGTGTTGAGAAATAGCAAAATATTTTTATTATTATTATTATTATTAGAGTCGATTTAAAAGCGTTTGATGCTGGAATAAAACGCGGATTGTGTGTTTGCTGCATTTCTCAGTGTTTTATTACTGATCTGAAGAATTAGATGAAGAGTGAACAATAAAAAGGCTGCTAAATGCTCTGAACACTTGATTTAAATATGCATACGGAAATAATTAGTCTTAAAACATATTTATCTTAGAGCAGGACTCCTAACTAAATACGTGCTTCTGTTATGTTGTTGTTGTTGTTGTTGTTTTTTTTAAATCTAAACTATAAACAGTAAAGTTAAATCCATCTGTGTCGCTGGAAAAACGTTCTGATCACTTTTATTCTACAAAAACCTCCTGAAACGTCCTTTGTAGAAGAACAAGCCTGTTGAATCTCAACGAAACAGAACATCTCCGTTCATTCACTGCTTTGTTTCTGCTTAAATGTAATAAATCAAATAAAGGTTTTAAATCAGCTTGAAGAGAAACGTGTCCTCCTGTTGGTTTGACAGGAAATAAGGTTTTGAGGCAAATTCATAGGAAGCACAAAGCAATTGAGGTGTTTAAGGATTTAAATATTTAAAGGGGGGGAAAGCACCTTAAAAAAAACCAGACCCTTAAAAATATAAAAAATGCAAATTAATGATAAAAAAAAACATTTTTTTTCTTATTTAATGTATTTCATTGTGTAGCCTGTGTGCAGGCCTAAACCTTGTTAACCTGGAGTGCACACAGGCTTCACTGCTCCAACATGTGTTTTAAGATTGTGGGATTTAAAATTAACTCAAGGTTCCTCAAGTAGACTTCATCTACTTTTTAAAAATGTTGTTTAGAAATTGACTTCAGAGCATCTCACATTAACATAACTCATATTTTTTGGCTGTTGTAATCATTTAATTTACAACTTTCACTCAGTTTATTTATCAATCTGATCTGGAATTTTATGTTTTTTGTGTCTCTGGAGCATCTTTGTCAGCGTTTTAATCACCTACAGGACAGAAATAATATCTTACTGTTTAAATGCACCGTCAGGTCAACAGCAGAGTGTGTTTTGTGCTCTACAGTCACAAGTTAAGAGTACATGAGCCATTGCAGCTATTTACTAAAACCTCACTGCATTTTCCACTTTTAACAACCAAAGACTGGATTTTTAATAAGAAATCATCTGTGTGCTTGAAAAAGAGCTGAAAAATACTTCAAGACCAGAACACTTCAGTAAAACCTTGTTGCTGTTGGAGCCTGATAAACCACTTCTGTTACATTTGGGTAGAATTTATTTTATATATTCAGTGTAATGATGAGCTCTGTGTGTTTTTTATATTTGGGACAAAAGAAGACAACAAGAATCCTTTCATAAATGATATAGAAACAAGAATATGCCTCCTTGGGTGAGCAGTGACAAGGAGAAAAATGCAGATTAAGGCTTGAAGAAGACAAATATTGTTTGGGTTTGCCTTCAGGAACTGGCAGCTGAAGATGCACAAGAGGCCCACGGCTGCACCAAACTGTTGCTTCCTGCTGAAACAAGTCTTGCACTTGCAGGAGAGTCCAGTCAGTAACTAAAACAAGCACCCATCTTCTCTAAAAATCAGAAAATCAGAGAGAAAACTCTTGTAACTGCTTCTGGAGCTGTTAAGGAAACTAAGGGATGGCAGATTGTGCATCCAAGTCAAATCCCAAATCCCAGCACCAATCCTCTGGTTTCTGAAGTTCTCTCTCAGCTCAGTTGGCTGAATTCTCCTGCAGCACAAGAAGAACTTATGTAAATTCTCTGCAGCAGATCTGAGAAGTCCTCTGACCCCAGAGGCTGATGGAGAGCCGGCGGTCCTTTTCACACCAGTTGAATCCATGCAAACTTGTGCCGTCAGATCATTTACAGGATCTTCAGTCTGACCTGCTGACACCAAACATCCACCTCTAAGTCCAAATGATGTGAGTAAATTCACGGTTAAATATTGTGCTTAAAAACTCCAAACTACTTTAAAATAGTCGCTACATTCCTGGAATAACTCGACGTCGCCCCGCTTTCATTTATTATACACCACCACGTCTCATTAAGCTCCTATTCAAATCAGAGGATCCCAATTTGAATATTGGCGCGACGTGGGGGCGAAAGGGTGCCAGGTCTGAGTCCGTGCATCCGTGGGCACAAAAAATACACACAGATACACACTGAATCCGTGTGGTCAACAAAAAGCACGACAGCTCATATTTACAGTAGGTGCAGGTGAGCCGTTGCGCACCGCGGTTGTCTCCTCACCGCGCGTAAAAACTGGATTTTTGTTTTGCCGCCGCCTTTTCTGCTCAATGAAGCGCTATACGGCGTCTGGACTGGCAGCAGTAAAACAATGGAGGGATGGTGAGGGTGGTTTACTGCTGTCGGAAGGTCTGAGACAGACTGTGACCCAGCAGCCAAAAGACTGTCTGCTTCTCACGGCCTGCGCAGCGCCGCACACGAAGGAAGAGGGCAAAAGGCGATTATTTCTTCCCCACAGCTTTTCCACGACTTTGTAAGAGTCAGATAAAGTTGGAAAACACAGGCTACTGCTATCCACACAAACAGCTCTGTGGCGACATAAGTTGGATGCAGAGGCTGTTATCAGAGCAACACAACTCATTTCATCGAAAAGGTTTTACAGGTTTCACAGCTCTGATCCTGTTTTATCTCACAAGTGTGAAGCTTTTAAATGACTCATCCATGAATTTGTTATAATTCAGACAACGTTAGCTCAACTATATTCACCAGCTTCTAAGAGGATGTGCAACTACGAGCAGAATTAACTAAGTACAGGATGAAACAGCTTTGAGGTGACCTTTCCTGTTCCACTGTGTTATGAGTCAATATTGTGGCTTTTATCCAACTACAGCAGACACACACAGGAGAAACTGATATTTCTACTACAAAACATACAACACACAAATCAAACATGATGCGTTTCTACAGACTAATCCCCTCAGCAATATAAAAGGGAAATAATCTCCATCTAAATCACTTATAGCAGTAACATGTTGCTTAGATGTCAATATATACCTGAAATAGTGACTCAAAGGGATTTTTCTATTTAAAGAGTAATCCTGCTCTTATTTTTTATATTTAAATGGCCTACTGTTTTGTTTTTTTTTTGATTGCACTGATATCATTCAGGTGCCACTTTAGCTTCCACTGGAGCAGCCTGGACACCTCATAAAACCTATTCCTGTTCTGTATCTGTAGGACTACACTGGGACTGGTTTTGGTTCCATCAACACAGTTAGCTGCTGCTAACTCGGATTTTTATCAGATCATTCTGCTGCTTTTTACTTCTCTGTATCGCACTGTGCAGCTACTGTAGCTTCTGTATGTTGTACAGTAATAAAAGGCTGCACCTGTCTGTGCGTCCAGGAGGACGGATCAATGAGCTTTTGCTCTTTTTGATTTTTTCTTATGCTTCCTGTGGAGTTTTTCTCTTTTTTAAATTTTTTTTATCCCAGCTGAGGATCTAAGAATATCCTGTAAAGCTCTCCAAGACAAACTTGTGATTTTGGGCTGTGACAATAAAGCTGACTTTACTTGGACTACCAGCGACTGTAAGTCACATGAAACTGGTCGTTTCCAGGATGTCGGGCTGCGGTCCAACTCGCCAACTGTCCTGTATTTGCCGAACTCAGTCGCGTTGACTGTACAACTAACAAAAAAAACCACAGCACAATGTTGACTTTAAACACAGTAAAGTACCGTAAATTAGCCGCGTTTCTGTGCGTTAGTTTGCAGGATTTAAGGGCGCATCAGCGCTTACAATGGTCTCCTGGCAACCAGGCGCGCTCCGGAGAGGCCGTGAGCGCGCCTCTGTGCGCTGCAGAGAACTTGTTGGTGGAGGCTCTCTCTGTGTGGATAATAAACCTGAATTATTTCCTCACCGCTCGGTGTCTGGATGTGGTTCCCAAGCAAAGAGGAGGAACAAGCACCAGTCTGAACTCACAGCATCTCTCAGGGCTTCAGTGAGGAAACTACAAATGGAGAAAATGTGCAACACAGAGACAGCTTTCACTTGTTCATGATGGAGGATGCCACAATGCTGCACAACTCACAAAACCAGGCTCAAGAAATCATCCTGTTGATAGCTATGAAGCCATAATTAAGTTGAAATAGTTTCTTATTAAAAGTTTTCCCACTGAAACACAAAGGCACCACCAGCCGGCCTTCAGAGTGCAACTGATGACTTTATCAGTGGTTAATAAAGGCTTCAGTGGAGGATTAGGTGCAGCCTACACACTGATGTGGTCTAGACAGAGCAACAGGACTGAGTTAACTTTATTTATGCAAATGTTGAGCACGTCTAGGCGGCACACACAGACATATTGAGACCCTATACAATAAGGTTTGAGAGGATTCTCCTCTCTCACTGCTTCAAAAGATTTCTGCTGTGATTATCATGATAATTAGCCAAGCTGGAGCGCCTCTCAAGTCTGTCTACAAGTTTCAGCTGCAGACATCTTTGAAATATTTCAACACTGTGTGAGAAGCCAAATATGTGACTTTTCATATTTAAACCATGGAGATGATGTTTTTCTCCTTCTGCTGCTGTGGCGGCGGTACTGTGGATAAATGACCTCATGGTGATGCACAGTCGACTTTAAGAGATGCTCAGGCCTTTAAATATCACAACAGGAAACACTGCAGACCTAAATATTCTTGGTTTATTGTAGGTATGTGATGTTTATGGTGCTGATGTAAAACACAGGCACCATAAACATGATATGAGCACTTTAAAGCCATAAAGCTCACACAAGCTCCTCAGAGAACCACTGATATAGTGACTCAATGTCACTTCACTGGTGTTGGACAGATTCTTTATATATTGACTTGTGACGCTTGCTTCCTATTTGTCTTTAAACACTTTCTGTTTATTGACTTTCTCATCTTTCTATCCTTCTTTAAACATGTTCTACTTGTCAGTGTGATGCACCAAAACACCAAGTGTGAGAAAACTTCATTGGCAGCTAAACTGGTTCTGATTATGAGCAGGTGTAAGGACGTAGTGAAAGGAATGAGCAGCAGAATAGTGAAATGATGCAGAAACACAGAGTCAGAGCCTGTAAAGGAATCAGAGGATGTTCGGCTGATGGATGAGTGATGGTGCCACCATGCACTTCTGCATGCGCCTGTTGGGGGGCGTGAGAGGCGCTGCTATAGGTCCGTATTATAATTACATCGTTCGTCTTGCATAATATCAAAAAAATCTCAGAGGGTGGGAACAGTGTTACCTCACTGATTCACAAGGGGGTGGGCCTTGAACGCCGTATATGATTTTGGACAAATGAGACGTTAAACCATTTGGAGACAACGGCGGTGGAGATGTAGCCATCCGGGGCGGACAGCCCCAACTCCCCTGTTTGCTGCGGGGAGGACCGGAGCTGTGGACGCGGAGGACAACCGTGTGACGAGGCGCGGGGGAAAAACACAAGAGGACCCGTTAGAATTAAAAAATGGACGGGGCCGGCGGGACGTCACGATGCGCCGTCGCCACAAAGCTCATGAACGCGCTCATTTGGCTCCCAGCATGCCGCACGTCCGGAGGGACCGCTGGTCACCAGGAGCTCATCTGAGAAGCCAGTGAAGCCCACCCTGCTGAGCTGCACCCGAGGAGGAGAAAGTAAGAACCGCGTTTTGTTTTTCAGAAGTGATTTTGTGGCACAGAGTCTGAGTTTTAGGGATAAAGCTGCAGGAACAGCGGCGCAACAGAGAGAGGCTTCACAGTGGCGAGCTGAGGCGCGTTTAGGGCACAGCACCCTGTATCCTGTGTTTTACCCCGCTGTGAATTAAGTGACGGTTTCTAGGCCTGGTGGAGGTTTCACACTACAGCTGTTGTACATTTTCTTTAAGTGAGACTGTTTCTGTTGAGGATGCGCAGCGGCAGCATCAGCAGCTCAGATCACGGCTCGTGTGACGGCAGCAGCAGCACAGACGTGTAGTTTCACTTGTGGCTGCAAACACTTTTGTTTGGCACATGTCAAAGGCAGATGTGTGACTACGTGAAGCAGATCAGCAGTTTCACCTCGGAGTTGAGTCTTTCTCTGACTTGTTGGGCGCAGGTCTCCAACAGGCCCTTTGGTTAGTTTCCAGTCATCTTAACAGACGTTAACATGAACTACAGTGTTGTGCGCCAAGGAATGAAGATCTGCACCTTTCTCCTTTCTCTCTCTCATCCCTCAGGCTGTTTAGCCCACATCTGACTCCTAGTAGCTACCACAGCGTTTTTGAACATTTCTATGGCAGCTAAGAGTTCCTGACTTCACAGTTGAATCTTAATCTCTCCATTGACCTCGGATCAGCCATATGTTCTCTTCTTATTACCCAGAGTATTACATAAGTTCATGTTGCACCATTTCTACGAGTTCAAAGTGGAAACACGTTAATACGCACAATTAAAGAGCCACAGTGTAGGTTTGGGGAACTCTAACGGTGCAGTGGGTCTGTATCAGCGGCCTGTGGTGATAGTGAAGATGATGATGATGGTGGTGGTGAAGGTGGCCTCGGGCGGTGCAACCTTTTCACAGCACTGTGTTGTGTTGGGCCTGTTTGCTGTCAACAGATTACGCACTGAAAAGGCTAAACAGGAGGGAAAGCATGGAGTAGGAGAGAGAGAGAGAGAGGGAAAAAAAAGGCAAAGGTGATTACTGTACATGAACCCAGCAGCGCACGGCTCCAACAAGGCTTCCTGCAGATTATACAGTACGGTGCCAGCACTGCGCTCTGCATGGGGAGCTCTTACATAAGGCCTGCTTAATCTGTGTGAGAGCGAACCAGACCTCCCTCCTGTGTATGTATGTACTTTTTCACTTAATTCTGTCATAGCATTTGTGGAATATCGAGAGTGGAAGTGCTCTGCGCCACAGAAAACTTCATGCGTAATGAGCAGATTTGCGAACCGTCTTTGAAGTAAAACTGATGCACGGGGAAATTGTTTGCAGTAGGAACACATTTCACTCATGCAAAGGAACACTTGATTGTAATTCTGCTTCGTTTATGAGGCCCTGAGCCAAGGTGAAACCAGTCTGGTCCTTCAATTCATAAAGAAGGCCTGCATCTGCAACTCAGACTGAAACAGGTGCATCCAGGTAGAAATATGAGTCCTCACAGTTTTAAAAAAATCCCACCCAAAGTCACAAGAGAGAAGTGAGTGTATTAGCTGATGTGGTTTAAAATGAGTCCGCCGTGCGTCCGCAGCAGCAGCAGCAGCAGCAGCAGCAGCATCTCTGGAGCCTCGCTGGCGCAGGAGTCAGTCAATGAAGCTGCAGGTGCGAAGCTGCGCTCAGCGACACAAACTGGGCTAGTTTGAGGCGATCTGTAACCTAGTAGGCAGGTTTCCCACGCAGGGAGCTTTCCAGGGATTTTCCAAAAAGAGAGAAAGAGAGAGAGAGCAGAGATCCCATTCACGTGGATGAAATGTGGACTTCACGTGTTCTTATTTCTGCCTTAATGCCCATTATCAGGAGTTTTATTTTAAAGTATTTGTTGTTCTTGTTTTATTTCAGCCTCACCTGGAAGCACCAGAAATGAAGTTCAAGGTTTCCTCCAACTTCCAGGTGAGGATGATTGATTTTAACACGATGACATGTGAACTGGGTTTTACTGCTTATTGCGCCTCAAGAAAGAAAGAAAGAAAAAAAAAAACAACATACAGCTCAGATGTCTTTGCCTCTCCTTCAGCTGCACTCACAAAAATATAAAATAGAATAAAATAAATCATGCAGCAGCATCGAGCTGTGTGGAACTAACTGATTACTCCTGGAAATCATCATTAAATACTTTCCTCGTGGACGCTTTAATGTTGCACCATTTACAGCTTTTATCTTTTTAATAATCCTGACAATCTATTAAAACAGCTTTTCTCAAAGTTACCTACAACAGAAACTTGAGTGTAAATTCTCCCTGCAGTGACCTGAGGCTCACTGGTGACTCTGGTAGTTTATCTGAACTAAACGAATGTCTTTTTTTTTCTTCCTATATTTTAATCTGCTTTTATCGCCTGAATCCAGTAAATACATCAGATGTGCGGATTAAACGAGGGAGGAGAGAAAAAAAAGCAGCTTTTAATTTGAAACATTTAAGCTGAATGCTTTGTGAAAGTCTTAAATTAACACCTGACAGCGAGATCCGAATAAGGCGAAAATACGAGCGAATTAAAATAAAGAAACTGTCGCGGTAATATCAATTAATTTAATTTAGAGGGGCAGCGTGATATAAAACGAACTCCACGGGTATTTTCGCAATTAATCGGTGGCAGTTATTTTGTTCTCTGCAGCAGCTGCAGACATGCTACTCAGGTTTCATGCAACTGACGAATTAAAGCTCAATATTGCGATTTTTTAAAAATGCAACACACACTGGTGGAGTTGATTGGCAGCAATTTATGGAGCATTTAATTCACTGTGATGCAACTTTATTACCTGCAAAGGCAATTATGAGCAGCTCAGTTCAACAGATACACGAAAAAGGGAAAGGAGGGGGGGAAAAAATCCCAAATTATGCACATTTAAAGGCTTTAAGCTTAAATATCTATATTATAGGTGGAGGTATAAATGCATGAGTAAATGAGGCAGCCTGTAGGGGAGCTGAGGTGTGAATGGGAACCTTGAAGTCGTGTTAAAACGTGTGTCACGGCCTTAAAGCTGCAACCTGATCTCCACTAATGGATGTTTCTGGCATAAATCCAGAGTGTAGCTCAGCCTTCTCAGAGAGCTCACAAGAAGTAGTGTCCAAAAAAAAAAAAAAGAAAAAACAACATGATGTAAAGCATGTTTAATGTGAGCACAACATCTTGGTGTGTGTGATTTATTTTAGAGGTTTTCTGCAAACATCCTGCAGCAGCAGCTGTTTATTCAGACATGATGTGAAGCTGGAAGCTGTGGCCTATTTTCACCACGTTCAAAGAGAGAGAGCATCCTCCTCAGTGTGTGTATGTGTGTGTGTGTGTGTGTGTGTGTGTGTGTGTGTGTTAATTAGGCTTCACACGTCGCTGTTAACGCATTAATTGAAAGCCAACGATGGCGGTGACGTCACCNGTGTGTGTGTGTGTGTGTGTGTGTGTGTGTTAATTAGGCTTCACACGTCGCTGTTAACGCATTAATTGAAAGCCAACGATGGCGGTGACGTCACCCCCCTTTCTTCTCTAAAAGCCAATTAAAAAACCAAAAAACAACAACAAGGACTTTGTGGGGAAAAATGACAGAATAAAGCTCTTCTTCTTTTTTTTTTTTTTTAGAAATGTAATATTTAAAAGAGACCCAGTATTATTTATACATATTTTATATTCCCACCAAATTAGCCACAAACACAAAAATGCTGAATTATAAAAAAATAAAAATAAAACTGCAGAAAAGGTAGTTAAAAATAATCCAGCTGATGTGACACAAATATATTCTAATATTTAAAATAAACATGTAAAGACAGCAGTTATTGCTTCTTAGTGTCAGTTAAATTTATTTAATAATAATAAATGCTTCAAACTGAGGAATGCTGTTGATTTAGTGTAAAATATTTTCTCATTTTCTGTCTTTTTTTAAATCACCACTGAGCTGATTGTAAAGTTACACATGTCTAGAACCAGATGTGGAGTTATTTTAGTTTTCTACATAATTCTTACTGCTTTTAACACAATAGATGAATATTTAGAGGCTTTAATAATATTTCAAATGTTTTTTTTTTTTATTTAAAAACCCAGAAAAACTTTTAAAAAATGGCATTTTTTAGGAATTATAAATGCTAAATGTGTGCTTTATGGATTTTTCTGGCTGTACAGGTGAAATGAAGACATTCATACACTTTGTATTGTAATTGAGTGTTCACCTGCTGTGAAATGGATGCATATGTTAGATTTTCAGTGGATTTCCCTCATGCACTCTGCCTTAATATTTCCTTTACAGAGGTATTTGAGGAAATTATTCCCCTCAGTGCTGTTTCACATCCAGCTTCTGACGTCCTCATAAAGATTTTTATTGTTGTTGTGTTTAGTTCACTGGATGGTCGGCTGCAGCAAAGCTTTGTTTCCCAATTCCTATAAGAGCCCGTTCACATCTCAGCCGTATAAAAAACACTTAATAGCTCGGAAAATGTGTTTTTTTTTATTCCCAGCTAGTATCCCCTGTGAATCTTTAGTCATGCTTGTTTTTCATATCATTTCACTGAGGTGTTTTAACGCCATGTGATCAATCATCTGTATTAACACTCCAGCTTTATGACTATTATTATCATTATTTCCACCTCTGGAATACGTACAGAAACAGCAGGCAGAGGAAATTGTCTCGGTGAATTAGCCCTTTTATGAATTTCTCCTCCTTGTCACTGTTTGTCCTTACAGGTGTGTCAGAGGCTCTGTGTGTTTGTGTGTGTATGTGTGTGTGTGTGCGTGTGTGTGTGTGTGTGTGTGTGTGTGTTGCCGGACGGGAAGATGCGTCCGCAGGCCCGAGGGGTTGTCTGTTATCTTTGGTTATCTAGCTGTATGAGTGACGTACATTCTTCATAAAGCTAGATAACCGAAAGTAACAAGAATCCCATTACACGCCTGCGCGGGAAAAACAACACAAGAGAGAAAGAGAAAGAAAGAGAGAGGAGAAGAAGAAGAAGAAAAAAAAACAGATAAAGAAGCAGCACGGAGGGCTGGAGGTGAACGACGGATGCTGCTAGCCAATGACGTGAAGGTATGATGCTGCGTTACATAAGGACTAATTTTACCGGGAGGGGAGGGGGTGTTGTGTCTCGTGGAGGAGGTGAAGTGCACTAAAGGCAAAAAGACAATCAATAATTGTAATTACAGTTTTGATTTTCACCAAATGCGGCGACTCTGCTCGTTGCCGACGCTGCAGTGCCGAGGTGCAGATGTTTGTTTCTTGTGCTGGTTGGCAGGACGGTGGCCAGGGAGTGTGTTCTGTGTGGGAATAACGAAGCAGGATTTCAAACCTGAAGCTGTCCCTCTCTGACATGCACTTCAAGTCACACTGAAATGGAAAGTGAATGACAAAGCTGAATAAATACATCCAATTTGAAAATGATATTACCAAAAATGGCTCAAAAAAATCTCACAGTTTTGCACCAAAAAATGTCCTCTAAGTCCAAGAAAATAAAGCAAAGGAAGTCTAAAGCTTTAAAGATCAATCCCCCCACAGCGAGTGAAGCCCACAGATAGACAAGATACATCAAAATATATATATCAAGCATTTATTAGCATCTTGTACCAGCTAAAGAGAACCAGCCTCATTTTAAAGTCAGTTCTTGGGGTTAATTCTAACATGCAGATGAATTAATTATCCAGTCATTTCAGATAAAGATTAAAGAAATAAAAAGTGAGATTGTGCCACTGTATTTTCTTCAGCAGCAAATCCCACATAAGTAATCACAGGTTTACTGGAGGTTCACCTGCACATTCACGGCCTTCACCTTTCATCCCATCCTGCCTCGTCAGCTGATCAGAATTCAGTTTCCAGTAAAAGTCTTCACCTCGGTGGGATTTTAATCCAGAATAGGAGCACTAATGGAAGAAAGGGTCTTGGAGGATGATCTGAAAAAGGAAACACTGATTTGATTTTTCTCTTTCTCACACACACACTCAGGAATTTTCTTTGTCTACTTGCTTTTTGTTTTGGCTGAAGAATTTGTCCAGTAGTGCCAAGTAGCTGGTTAAATGTAGGTGTCTGTGCCCGAATTCCTTTTGTTCAGAAGGGAAGTCTGCTGTTCTTCTGAAGGCCAGTGCAGCTCGATTTAAACACCTGCTTAAACGCTGGCTTCCCACTCGGTCTCACATTATGGCCGTTTCATGTATTTTTACACTGATTTAAAAAAAAAAAAAAAAAACCTGAATAGAGAAATTAATCTCCAGCTGAGAGATCCAGACTCATCAGTGTTTGGTTTCATCTCTCTTGGTTTTTTTTTTTTTCCTTTTTTTGGATGATACGTTTCATAAAGGCTGATAATGTGATTGCAGCTCTTCTGCACGTCCTGCAGAGGCAGTGGCGGTGAGAGAGGTGAAACAAAACAAAGACCACCTCGAGAGGCAATTAGCGGCACTTTGCCATCATTTGGAGCATCTCCACCGACGCCGATGCTCCTCTGCAGTTAATTTTCTGCTAAAGAACTAAATGGTCACAAACAAGGGATCGCAGCAGAGAGAGGCAGCGTGTGTGCTTGTGTGTGTGTGTGTGATCCCATCTCCCACCTTCAGTGTGACTTTGTCGAGCATAAATACTATTTAGCAGCTAGAAATCTTTACAAATTGCACACAAAAGCTCCTCTTAGAGCACTTAAGCTCCGTCAAGACTGTACGAACGCCATGTCGACACTCATCTGTCGTTAATGTGACAAAGCACAGAGTATTAACTACACCAGTGGATATATGGCTGCAGGATTCCTGCTGAACCGCTGCTAAAATCTTCTTCTGCTTCCCGTTCATCAGCATCTTTATATATTACTGACAACGGCAGCCTAATTGAGATCAATCTGGCTGGTTTTCGGTGCACAAAGGGGCATCTGTGTCCTAATGAAGCAGGTTAGAATCTATTTTCTGTTGACCATGCGCTTTTGTTTTTTTGTACCTCAAAGTCACACTTGTACTTTCTCCACTTCCCAACATGCTCCTTCTTTCTTTTTCTTTTCTTTTTTTTTTTTTTAATGCTTTTCTCCTCATTCACTTAATTTCATTCTTTCTGTTTTTTCCCAGCTTGGATTCTCAGATGGTTGGTTCTGATTTGTATGCATTTGCATAATGAATGTCATTTGCATGCTCAGGGGCAGACCATACCATGAGAACGGCTGTGTTGGTTGTTTGTGTGTGTGTGTGTGTGTGTGTGTTCATGCATGGCACATGTGTGTGTGCCGTATATTAAGCACATGTAAATTACACGTTTTTTTTTTCTCCCCTCTCTAACAAACAGACCAACACGAGGTTTGTTGTGTTGAGCGCACACACTGTACAAACACTTTGTTCTTCCTCCGTGTGATGTGTGTGTGTGTGTGTGTGTCTTTGTGTGTCCATGTGTGGGAGAATCCCTCCTCCATGTGTGGTGCATGTAGGGCAGCAATCTGACGATCATGCCTGTGTGTGTGTGTGTGTGTCTTTGTGTGTCCATGTGTGGGAGAATCCCTCCTCCATGTGTGGTGCATGTAGGGCAGCAATCTGACGATCATGCCTCTTCCTCCCCTCCCCGCCCGCCTGCCTGCCTCCCTGTCTTGGTAACCGTTCAGTAATGCACCGACTAGAAGAATGAAAATAAGAGACTCCCTCCTCAATCCCATAATCCTCCTCTCCTCCGACCCCTCCCTTGCCAGTTTGTCCTCCTCTCCCACACGGCAAGTCACAGTCCTGCCACCATCTTAGGTGTTAAGACTGGCACAAAATGGCAGCTGAACAGTGGGGGGAACGTGGACAAGGCAGCGCTGCACCTTCCCCCCGCTTCACGTTGGCCCCGAATCCTTTCCGCGCCATTGGTTGCCTCAAGACAGTGTTAATTACTGCCAGTGTGTTAATTGTAGAGATCGCCCCAAGAGACGCGCAGGAAGGGATGAGATAGGAGGGAAACCGTGGAGCCAGTGGCTTCTGAGCGTCGACAAGCTGGCATTTTTAAGGGCAGCTGCGTCGCTTATTTTCCGCCGTGCCCGCCTTCGCGCTGCAGACGGCGGCGGTCGACCATTTTGCGCTCGGAAAACTCTTCCGACCGCTTCGCTTCTGCAACATTAATTAGATTATTCCAGTGTTTTTGATTACAAAGAGTTATAATTTGCACCACTGGCGGCATTTTTTTTTTTGCATGTGGAGCATTCACGCGTTTGTTTTTTTTTAATACCATCGCATTGCACGTGCAGACGACTTCGTTTGATGATGTGGAGGAAAGAAAAAAAAAAAAAAAACACCTACACGCTCCCTCACAAGCACAAGGAGCTGTAATTAGCAACACAGTGTTCTTCATAAATCCCCACTTGTTATCGCACTTCACAGTTTCCTCACATGTGCCGTGCGTGTTCCTGTTTGGACGGTTGAACGTGGCGTCATTAGCTTTCACGGATTTCTGAATCGCGACGAGATCTGAGTGGGAGTTACAGTTAAGGAACCAAAGATAAGATCGTTTAGTGAGATCTGATGAGCAATGATGCCATCGTTCTTGTATTTTGTGAGGTTGCATCGAGCTTCTTCACCTCTAGAGGAGCATTAAGTCCTTCTGGTGTGACAGAAAGTGCTGCCGTACAGATCATTTGACGCCGACTTCTGAATTGTAGGAAGCTGAATCGTTGACTTTCTTGATTTCTGAGTGAGAGGAAGGTGTGACCTCTGGGAAAAGCCTGACTCACATCAGATTTGTGCTGCTGTTGAAGGAAAAACAACTTTTCTGGTCTTACTTGTAGTCTGTGCCACAACTACGTGGTTTAACGTATCTGTCATTTGGCGTGAAAACTCAAACAATCGCTTCATTTGGAGGTAAAAGGTGCAAATTCACCCAAGATTTAAACAAGACTTTCTGACCTGACCGCTGAGCTCAGAACTCTAAAACCCACCTATGAGCTGAAAAACTGCAGAGGGTGAAAGAGTGAGAAAAAAAAAATCGGGAGGAGGAAGGAGGGTGGGAAGGAGGAGAGGCTGCTGGTGGTGGTGGTGGGGGGCAGACAGACAAGGAGAGGGAGCCTGCGACAGTGAGATCTCAATAGTGAGAGGCCTTCTTTGTGTTCCTGTGTGAGGTTTATTTTGGGGGGCGCAGGGGGCGCTAAGAAAGGAGGGGAAGAGGAGAGGGTGGGGATCCTATCCTGGGCCCTCAGACAAGCGGCACATTGTCCTCCCCAATGTGTGGCGGCACTTGTGGCGTAACGCCATTATTTAGGCCAGTGGAGGGAACGGGGGTCTGGAGACCAGCTTAACCAAAACGCCAATTAGAGCCGGATCGTCCTGATTAATGGACGAGGGAGATTGGTAAACAATGCCGACCATTGTTAACCCCCCCCAGCTCCCCTTCACACACACACACACACACACACACATACAACCCCCCCTACCTCACTGGTTTCTTTCACACAACAGACTCTCCATCCCTGTTGCCTCCGACACACACACACACAATATGTCTGCCGTGGCACAGGCCATTAACATGCTGCTGCTGCTGTTGTTTTTTTGTTTTGTTATGTTTCACAGCCTCAGTGTAAAGTTTGATCATCACATGCAAAAAAATATTCCTAAAACTTCCCACTCAGCGGGAACACACGTTGTCATAAAAACGCTCCCCAAAGTGTTGAACTCAGCATCACATACGACCAAACATGTAACATCCGAGTTGCTAAAAATCTCCTGTCTGTTTGCGCGTGAAGTGGTGAAAACTGGGGCTTCTTTCCCTCAAAAGCGGCGCTGGGCTCATATGTTAATCACACACCACGCCATGCTCGGCTCTGCATTTCAATACGTCCTACTTTATTGTTTTTTTTAAGCATATGCACTGAATAATTAGCCACCACATACTCCAATCAGGGGCATGCCAATGTGGGGTTGCCATGGCGACCCCATCAGTCCCCCCCCCTCCACCTCCACCACCACCACCACCATCACCCACCATCCCCTCTCCTCCTCCTCCTCCTCCTCCTCCTGCTGCTGCTGCCGGGCTGCAAACAGGACAGAGAAAAATAAAGCGTGGGAAAAAAAACACTTTGGGGGCTCAGACAATGATGGTGGGATGACGGGGGGGAGGGAGGAGGGAGGGAAGGAGGGGAGGACATGTGATGCTCGTGATTGGAACAGCAGCTTGTGTCTAGTCTGATTGTTTTAGAGTTCTTTTTGGGGGGTAGCGGGGGGCATATTTCACCTTGTCTGTCTGGTTTGATTGCGTGTTTGTTCCTTCTGTTATCGGCGTGCCATCTACGGGCAGCTTACAGTAGAGCGATACGGCAAACAGCGAGCTTTGTGACGAATTACGTCCAGCTCGCACGCCATCCGATGCTCAAAATCTGCATCTTTACATGAAGCCAATATGTGCAAAAAATCAGATAAATGCTTCAATAAGGGCACTTTTTTCCTGGCTCAGAATGGGCCTATGGGGGCGTATTCTGTACGTACAGTAAAGACAATGCATCTGTGGTAACTTACTGGACAGAAATTGATCCCTGTTCTTGTTATTTTTGAACAAATTGTCAACAAGAATGTCGAGTAAATTAAATCCCAATTAACAAAGCTGGTTGATTCTCTTTTAAATTCTTTTTTTTTTTTTTATCGTTTAAGCACAGGTGATTTTCTAAAACCTCTTTGTGGAGGGAACAAAAAATTCCTTTATGTAGAAAACAAAACATGCATATATCAGGGTGGCTAATTTCATGTGTACATGCAGTACTTTGGGCCTTATTTAAGCAGGTTGTTCACTTGGGATCTGTGTATTTTACAGTGTAAATGCAGCAACACAGTAAAACAAACACATTATATCCAGATTTTGAGAAAAGTGGAAAATGACTCCGTTGCTCCACAGACTGTTCTCATCAAAGTGCATGAAAATTAATATGAAAACTCTAATAATAAGATTACAGTGTTGTTTATGTAAAGTTTAAGAGATTGTAAATAAATGTGGGCTTCACTATTTTTAACGTCCTCTCTCTTTTCTTTTAAGGTTTCTGATCTAAAGTCGGGAGCACCTGACCTGAGGACAGCGACGTCCGTTTCATGCAGGACTACAACATCATTAACCCGAAGGAAGCAGCCGACCAGCCCGACGTCGGATGCAGGAGTCGCCGTTTGTCTGCCTCCTGCGACAGAGCATCTTTATCCGAGTGACGACACAGAGACAGGCGGAGACACGAGACTTTAAACCGCGTAAACAAACAGACGCTCGGCCGTCGTGAGGCTGAGACTCGGCGAAGGACAACGCGGCGGATTCTTGGTGTGTTTACGTGTCGTACACGGTGTTCCTGGGAGCTGCTCTGCACAGCTGTTCAGGAAACATCTGCACTAGATTTCAATGTAGGTCAGAGCTTAGATCACTCGCTCTCTCTGTCAAACACACACAGAAATCACCGAGATCACTCAGATTTATGTACATTTACCGAAAAGAGAAAAAGAAGAAAAAAAAGATTAGTTATGTTAGTAGTTTATCCTCTTAGATGACAATTTTATCTTAGAGTAGAAAATTCCAATGCATGTTTTATCATATGAATTTAAATTTCTTCTCTCGTATCTCTTTAATTTTATTTGCTTCTAAATGTGTTGGGTGGAGATTAAATGAGTCTTGTGTTAAACTTTGAACGGTTCAATCAAAGTGTTGACAATCGATGTGACTGGATTACTTGAACTGCCCGAATTTTACATCAATTCTTCAGAATTTTTTTACCTTTTTCATACACTTAGAAGAGTGTACGGCACTCGTTTAAAATCTCATCTTCCTGTGGCGGTTTTTATGTATCTGCTCGGATCATTTTTGTTGCTCAAATTGGTTTAAAACTTAAATACTGTGGAGTGAAAGCATCGGTTGATGATGCACTTCTTACATCGTCTTAAAAGGTTCCCACAAAAAGTAAATCTGATTTTATTTTGTACGAACAACAGCATCATAAGCGTTCTTTTACAGTCTTTAAATTCAAGATGCACACTTTTAAATCACGATGGCAACAATCACCGAGGGACATATTTCGTCTCATCAAAACTACATCGATTTTATGTTTCATATATGCAAAAGAGAACGAGTGGGTGGTGTTAAATCTGCAGCATTGGTGTAAGTGTTTGCACACCTGTACTGTTGTTGAGTTTGCACATTAAATGTACGGGTTCAGTTTGAGTGAAATGTGTTGAACTGTGATGTTTGACTAACGTGCACTATAGGAGCACAGGTGCAATGTGTATTCTTTTATTGTTTTTGAAACGGTCAATACGGTCACGAGTGGAAGGTTTGTGGCGTTTCAGTCGATGTAATTGTTGCACTGTCGGTCTCAGAGACTCAAATCTGCTTTTCGGACAATGTGAACGAGAACGTGACTGCACCGTTCTAATGTGTGAATATGTGCAATATTTTAAGCAGCTGAATATTCAGCGGGAATAATGTGATTGAATACATTAATGTGCACTATGAACTGCTGTCTCAGGGGTTTTATACGCTGGATTTGCACGTGAGCTACTTTGTACTATGCAACTGTTTCTATTGCAACTAATATAATCAATAAAGGTATTGATGTTTACAACGAAACGCTGTCTGTTTACGTGGACTTACTGCGTCTGTCTGTTAGCTTTCATCATGTCGTTCTCTGTGCTGAGATCCATTAAGATCAATATTAAGCTGAATCTGAACTGAATCGTACAGTAACTCTGGTTATAAGAGGCTTTTTTGATATATTTTAATGCTGATATCTATGTAAATGCATGTAAGAGACATTTTCTACAATCAATTAATTAATTATGCAACATTTCAAATGGTGCCCTCTCAGCTGATGTGGTGTCAGGAGGCAACAGTAAAGAACCTGCACACGTTACTGCCATAAAAACATGAAAATTCACACTGAAATCTAAGAATTTTTTTTTTTAAAATCCTGCTTGTCAAGAAAAAAACAACCAGAAAATAAGGAGTTCTAGCATCAGAAGCCTATTAATTGTATTAAACAGACCCAAATGCTATTATAATAGACACATTTAATAATAAAAAGCATCAGTATTGATTCAGATAGATGTGTGACAGATGTGTGGTCGATGTGGGATCACACGGCGTCACTCCCCCTCGCTGCACACTTAAAAGTAGTCTCCAACCCATTTCAACCCACGCTGTTTTCTGTCTTGTGTTTAGAACACATAAGTTCTTCTGATCATGTTTGTGCTTTTGCAGCAGCCGTGTGATGAACAGTTTCTCCTCCAGCTGGCTGCTGGTGGTGGTTCAGTGTCTTCTTAAACACAGCCTGACTTCTCACCTTCCTGCTCAGTGGAAGTGAGAACAAAAACTCTTCATATTTATTGAGTAGCACCAACTGCAGCTGGTCCGAGATGCTTTTCTTTTACATAATGTGGAGATTATGTCAGATTATGTAAACTTGGTATATTTAATAACTGATGTATCTTCTATCCGTCTAACTTTGAGAGTATGGTGCTGAAAAGCAGTTAAGAATGACAATTAAGAGCATTAAAAAAAAATGTGTGGCCCCCTATAGCTGAGTGTTTAGGGTGCATGTGTGCTTTAATTTGCAAATCATTCAAGGACGAGTTGCTGGTTCGAATCCCTGTACTGCATGTCATTAAAATAGTTTTTTTCCCATATTTCTGGTCTCTGTTTATTTCCACTATTTACCAAAGACAGAAATATAAATGAACAAAAATAATTCATGATGAGTGGCTCAATTTGTAGTAAAATATTGTGTAACTTGGGAACTGTTTGTTGGAATTTAAACTGGCTTCATTTGCATAAAGTCAGCATCAAGATGTACAGAGAAAGTAATAAAACTGCACAGGTACACAGCTGACCAGCTTATAACACGAAAAACCTTCATGAAAAAAATAAATGTCCAGCGATGGAAAAACACAGTTAACGTGTGCATAAAAGGCCGAACGCGACCACTGATCAATGTTTACACGCAATGCACAATTTGAATCCGAGCAGCATCTGGATGCAGTGTTGTGTCTGGGACGGCGGTGCACAGCTGCTGCAGAGGACATGCAGGCCGGCGGCTCCAGCTGCTGCCGCGCTGCACGCAGCATCCGAAAACATCTGGAAGGATGAGCTCCTCGCTCGCTCCGCAAACACTCTGAGGTTAAAAGCTCACCGCCAGGAAAAGAGGTTTCTGAGCTTTGAATTCACAAACACGACAAGTATGAATTATTCACAGTGTTTGTCATCACAAAGGTCTGGAGGGGGCGAAAAAAAAGTGTCCGAAAGCAAACAGTGACGTAAAACTCGCTTTTATCTCAAGAGTACAGACGTGTGATGGAGATTTAATGTTGAAGGAAGGATTTTGTGATTTTTTTTGTCCGTATTCTTCATCAGGAAGTTGTACGTGATTTAATACGTGCAGTCGTCACTCCAGAAAGCAGCTAATAAATCTAAAAAGTAAAGAGGATGTTATGTTTTTTATTCTACTTTAACACGTCTTTAAAATGGCTGTGAGTGTACAGACTTAAAAACAGATTAAACCAGCTCCTACATGTTTGTCTTTACTTCTCAAGCTGATGAATCTGGTTCACAGTGACGCCCAGGCTTCGCTCAGATGATGAGAATGATTAAAAACAACATTGATTTTACATGTAGGAACCTATTTTTGCTTCACTTCTTAATTACAAGAACCCAGACTGATGTGTCTTAACGTTTATTGGTAAAATATCAATAAGTGTGTCAGAGAATGTACCTAAAACATGAAGACAAATCGGCGTGCTAATAACCAAACTTTATACGTATAATTGAAAATCAGAATCAGCGTGATAAAACAGAGGAGGAGACTGTTCAACACTTGATGCCGCCACATGTGCTTAACCGGCTGACCTTTCTATCCACACATACCTGCCTTTAGTAAGTTATGATTCTCCACCTTAATTAACGGGTACATTTAAATGAAAAAAGGTGCTAAAACACTGAAACCGTCATCACAGGAGGCAAATGTCAGCGCAATTATTGAACGCCGTACAGCGTGGTCAGGAGAAAGTGGCATACATTTAGTATATAACTGAAGCGTCAGTGTCACGGAATAAGATATGATGTTGTAGGAAAAAAGCTTAAAGATCATCGACACACTGTCTGACTTCATTAAAACTGTTTTGTTTCTGTTCTGCTGAACCGTTAACTCACGGTTTCTGAAAAAGAGGAGGACGGTGCGTCATGTTGCTGTATCCTGAGCAAGGTTGTGTAACAGGATCAGTAGTGCAGCAGCAGTTTTATATTAAATATATATGTATTGCTTTATGAGTTATACATATTGCATTATATATATATATATATATGATTTTACTGTTATTTTATTTTTATTACTTTTAATTAATAGAATTCCACAAAATATAGTCTGCATTTGGTTTTGGTGTGGAACCTTTCACTTGGGGGTCTCAGTACCCCACGTTCGTTTTTGGTTACCCACTGTACCCCTATAAATGTGTTTTTCCCGCCTTGCCTCTCCCCTTTTGTACATGTATCCGATGGGAGAGGTAAGCGAGACTGTGCTGCTGTGGTCTGTGTGTCAACTTATGTACATAATTTCATTTATAAGTTTACTTTCCCAGTTCTAATATGTTGTTCTGTCATTTAATTTCTGTAGCAGTACGAGTTGAGACTGACAGAGGATTTTGTGGTTGTTTTATCGTCTGTCAAGTGTGTCAATAAACGAGATCGTCTCCAAAAAGATCAGTGTTCGGCTCAACACAACGCAGTGCAGACACCACCGGTTACAGTTGCACCAAACGACACGGCAAAAACACCCGATTGTAAAACATAAATCAGATTTCCGAATGTGAGAAACATGACAGAACCTTAAAAATCAGCTGTGAGACATATTTTACAGTGAGATTAAGATCAATTCTACTTTAATCTGAGGTCATTTTCAACACCTAACTTCGTGTTATTTGCAGAGAATTCCCACAGCTTAAAATTTTAACTCAAATTATAACATTTAAGGTGCTAAAATCCTTTTAAAAATCTCACTACTCCTGCAAGCCACAGCAGCAAACGTGAGAATTCACAAGTGGACTTTGAACGCGCCATATGACAGGTAGGCCCCGAGCTGCACGTCGGCCTCCAGACGGCAGGAAAGTTACGGGAACCGTCTGATTGCGGCGGAATCAATAACAAAACAAAAGCTCCTGTCTGGGAGGGAAATCGTGGGAAGTGCCGCCGAGGGCCTGATTAGCATTCTGTATTGCGAGTCCCCCCATAGGCCGTCTCCTGGAGCCCCCCGACCCAGAAGCGAAGAATGGCTGCGCGGGAGGGTGAGGGGAAGGGGAGGGGGGGAGGCAGAGATGGAAGAGAGGTTGCGGAGGGCCAGACGGGGGATGTGGAAAGTCAAGGAAGACAGCTTCACAAAGACGGGCATGGTGCTGTGGGGAGAGGAGGGGAGGCGGGATGGAGGGAGGAGGAGGAGGCGCTGGAGGGGCTCGAGGCTGCCGCCGTGAAATCAGGCAGCGTGAGGCAACTGGGTTCAAGTTCAACGGCAAACCCTCGTCTGAGCGCTCAAGGTGATGAAACGCCTCCAGAGGAATCCTGTCTGGCCGACCACCTCTGTCTAAAAACACCTACTGAAGCCAACCTGAGAGTTTGGAAAGTGTGAAAACAATCATTCATCAGTAGTTTGAGCTTTAAATTAAGGTCCATTAACTGCTGAAGGAAGGGTGAAGACAACACACAAGCAAAGAAAGCGACTCAGAAGGAAACAACAACGAACATCACATCCTAAAAACATCATTTGGATAAAAGATGTTTTTTAAAATAAGATTTCAGCTCTACTGTGGTTCTGTGACGGTATGGAGATCATCTGCTGAACCCTAAACGTATTAGCATCAAATGTTTCCACAGATTTGCTCTGCTTTACTGGCTTTTAGACCATTTATTTAAGCAAACATCAAGCAGCTGATGCAACAAAAGCTACAGTCCAGTGGCAGATGATCAGAAGTAGAGCATCTGTTCATGATTATTTCTATTGGAGATCAATGTGTCGACTCATTTTCTCGATTAATCAATGAATTGATCGGTGTTTTCCAAAAGCCCAAGACGTCGTCCTTAAATGTCTTCTTTTGTCCTCCACCCAAACAAAACCCAGTTTAGTGTAAAAGTGGAGCAAAATAACCAGAAAATATTCACATTTAAAAAGCTGGAATCAGAGAATTTGGATTTTTTTTTTTCTTAAAAAAATTACAAAAACTGATAAATGAAGTATAAACATAGTTGGCAATTAATTAAAAAACTGATTAACCGCTGTAGCTCTAATCAGAGGTGGTAGAAATCCGGACTCTTCAGACGTCCAGTAGCTGAAAGGTTAAAGCACAAACGACTGATTTGATTCCCGGCTCGGTTGTGTCTCTCTTTGCATCCCGTTTCTTTCTTTGGTTTTGTGTCTGTGCCAAAGTCTAGTATCCAAAAACAATAAGCTGATGGCAAAATGGCGTCTCGCTTCTGAAGCAAAGAAACACGTTTCTCAGTCGAGACGATTATGTTTAAAGAAACCTAAAAAAAACCTACACAATTGCACGTGACTTGTTAAAAATGGTGCTCACTGCTAAATGAATTTATTTTCTGGTTAAATCTCAAATAGATTGACAACATAATAATTTTCAATACACACGTTAGGTATGAAGATGTGTTTGATTCGATTTATTTTTTCACAAACATCCTAAACCGTCGTGATCAGTGTGGATCCCAGCAGCAGACAGACTTCTCCACATTGGTGCTACGATTATAAATATTCATCTAAATAAATGCACCGGATGCTATTTATCAAGATAACACAATGAAAACACCCACAAGGAATAAATCAAGGTCCTCGGCCTGTTCGAGGTCAGAAATTAAGTGTGACATCAGGAGATGTGACCTCGGGGCAGACGGACAATATTCACTTCCTCCTCCCTGATTCACAACCGAGATGTGTGTGTGTGTGTGTGTGTGTGTGTGTGTGTGTGTGTGTGTGGAGGGGAGGAGGTTGCTCTGTGTGACCCCGTTTGATGGCCTTTTAAATCCACAAGTTGTTTGACCTCTGCTCCCTCCGATTGTTGCTCCGCTTCCTCACAGGCCTCTGGGATTTCTCATAAAGACACCTGTGAAATCCTGCTGCTGGGTTTTTTATGCCGACACACCCCGATGCTTTAAAACCATTATTTCTCGCCGAGATGGACGTCGAGTGGTGGAAGAAGTGCTCGGACCCTTCAGCTGGAGCACCGCGACGTCTGAATGCTCCCTCCCAATTAAAATTCCTGCATTCGAAATCATATTTGAGGACGTACGATCAGCTTAAGGTGTTAAAAATGATGGAAATCGGCGAGTTTTATAATTGAAAGCGTTCAAGAAGGTCCTGTGGAGCTGCTAAGAAATCCAAAAAATCTGAAAGAGCTCAACTAAACACAAAGCAAAAAGGTTTGGTAATGATTTCTATGATTATTATCTGTTTTTTATCGCAATGTTAGTTTGAAAACTAACAAATATTGACTATTACATACGTGTAAGCATAAAAAGGGCAATATTAGAATGAAAATATTCAAGTAAAGTGCATCAAGATTGCAGTTAACTTCAGTAAAAAGCGTCATGTGGGCGCAAGAGGCACAAAATCCAGTAAATTTACACGTCAAAAGCTGTACAAGTTTTGATGTTTGCTTGCAATTTGTCAAGAAACCCGAGATAATTTAGCTGCTTGTCCCGAGAGACTAAAAGAAAAATGAGATTTTGACAAAAATATGAAATATGTAATGAAACAAGCTCCTCAGTTCATTGCTAAACCCGGTGGTGGGGGTCTGGGGGGGGTCAGGGCTGGATAAAGAGGTTGTTGACCTTTGCTGGTTTGCTGAGTTTAACCTCTTGGCCTCCTTTTTGATGAGAGCTCAGAGGTCGGGCCTCAGTCAGGAGGGGTCGAGGGGAAGCCTTCCACGGACGGCCAGACAGGAGGGCGAAGTGTGTCGTCGCTCCCCGGCCGGCCGACCGTGGAAATCCACCAAAAACACACGTGTGCGGCTGATTTCTAAATATATGCACAGACTGGTGCAAAAAAAAAAAAAAAAAAACCCACACAGAGGCTTAAAAAAAAAAAACAAAACCAGAATCTCTTGACTTTCCCTTTCTGTCACACATCGTGCATGGGAATGCTCAGCTCAACCTCTCCCCCACAAACGAGCATTGTCTGAAAATTTTCTTCCCGTCTAAAAGTCATTCACTCGCCGGCTTCCCACAAAAACCGTCTAGTGGGTGCTGTTGAACATTTTGTGAATTATCCCTCGACTCTCACGCGCCATTGACGGAGGGGCGACGGGCTCGATGGGGAAACAATATCTCATAGATTGCGATAAAAAAGCGATCCATCCGGACGAAGACACAGGCACAAAACATGGCCAGAAATCAGCCATGAGTATGTCATGGCACGCTGGAGGGTCTGACTACTTAATTAGACGAATAAAAAGGCTGGGTCAGACGGAGCAGACAGCCAAAGAAAGGCGGGCGAGATGAGGCCCTTCAAACCGTCTGCGTCACACTGTGGGTGTGTGCGTGTCTGGACGGCGCTGTGAGAAAGTGTGCAACGTGTCGTTTGCATGTCTGAGTCTCGGCTGTGCAGGTCTAATGCGCGGCTGCATGCAGGAATGTGTCCGTCTGGCACATCTGTGTTTGTGTAATCTTCATGTGTGCAGAATGACATGAAGGTTTAAGGTGTGTCGCGGCTCCTTACTGTCGATCGGCTAAACCTGCTGATTCTAAGAAGGGGTTGCATGAAGCCAGATGTCTATGTTGTGCACACATGCCGCATTTAGGAGCACAAGTGATGCAAAAAAAAAAAAAAAAAGGCCAGATGCACGCCGAGCTCTGTGCTAAACAACACGTCGTAGCGGAGACCAGCGGTTCCCACCCTGGGGGTCGAGACGATTAAGAGGCATGACGGATTAGCAGGATGGGAAAGAAAATGCATACATGTGCTACATCAGATTATATTTTCCTGCCCGACACTCCTATATTCTGTTTTAGAGGTAAAAACATTAGCATCACTGGCTAATTTTGCATCTTAAGGTGATTTATGTCACACAAGGTCCAGCAGTTTTATATGTTTTTCAGGTGCACATTTGTACAATCTTTTGTGACTCCAGAGGCCTTAAAGGATGCCAACAGTGGCTGAGGCGAAAAATTAAAAGCGTGGAAGACAAAAAAGGGAGTGTGATGCCATAAAGACACGAGATTAGCAGATGCAACCACCTCAGAGCAACATGCTGCTAAAAGTACAAGATGTTTTCTAACCTCACACAAAAAGACAGTGTTGAATAAAAAGACAAAATCTCTGGTTCTGCTGCTTTACTGTTAATACCCAAAACTCTTAGATTTGGAAGTGTAATCTTAACAGGTTGATGCCACTGAAAACTACAGTCATGACATGGAAGCGTGGAGTTAAAACACATTGAAACTCCATCTGACAGACCTCTAGCACGTCCTGGTGAGTAGATTTTGGCTTTCTACTCTAATTTTTATTATATTTTTTTTCTTACTCCACTTCTATTGCTGTATTTTTACTTATATTTTGCTCTTGTTTTATTGTACTTTATTATTTATTAGGCTTTTTCTTCAAAAAACGGGACCTGAGTACTAATTTCGTACCACAAATAAAGTTCCTTGAATCCTTGAATCCTAGAGGCACACTTCCACTAGTCTAGAGTCCGATTTGAGTCCAATTTCCGATTTAATTTCTCAGACATGAACTCCAAATGCCCCTTATTGAAAATTCCTGCACTTTCTCAACAAACTTCTGAACCACAAAATCCACGGCAGGTTTGAAGAGCACATTAAAGAGTTTATCTGTCTTCTAATTATTTATTTAAAGAGCCAACTTTTAAAAACAACAACCCCCCCCCACAAAAAAAAATAATGGTTCCCTCTGAAAACTTGACCAAATCTGAGCTTAAAATCATACTCCCTCATAAACCCATGTTCCTGCTTTGCTTCAGATGCTGGGAATAGACACGTGTTTTTTTGCTTTTACTTTACATGACCAAGTGGATGTTGACTGCACATAGAATAATGGTGCAGTTTCCCTACAAACCTCCCTTTCCACTTCTGTCTGTCACTGAGGAGGAAGTCTCCCAGGAAAGTGAAGAATTGATTTATGTCTGCAGCGAAAACAGGAAGAGGAGAGCACCTTATTTTCCTGACAGCTGTAATGGTGGCCAGTAGGAGAACCAGAGTCGCTGTGAGAACTCCACCGGGCAGAAGAAAGAGAACCTCGCTGTCTGGGGAGGCGAAGAAGGCGAAGTACCAAGAATAAAGGAACAAAGTCACTATTTCACATTGTTTCTGCTTTTCCTCCTTCAGCTCCTCCCTCCATCCTAACTTCTGCTGTAGTGACTCTATGATCCTCCAACTTTGCTGTTACTCCACATTAAACAAATATGCAGTGACTATTTCAGTAAGCATGCTTCCTTAGGTGGAGTCATTTCATGTGCTGTGTTGTTGGTGGTTGAGAGGCTCTAAAGAAAACACAAAGTCATTCACCGACAGTAAAATCACTGATGACACACGGTAGGAGAAGTTGGACAGTTATCTAATAAACACGACCCTTCAGGTTGAACTGAAAATGACGAATCCTTTATTTTCTGACCAGCCCAGATCTCTAGTCACACGTGTTAGCTGGTACCATGAATCCTACTAAATTATTATTTGCAAAGATTCACTTTTGTCATCTCTAAATCTTTGCAAAGCTTCTATCTACCAGAACCGATTATCAAAACAGTGGCAGCAAAAAAAAAAAAAAAAAACATGAACTAAAACCACAGTTTAAAACATGAGGTGAAACTGATGAGAGAGTTGGTTTGTTGGGCTAATTTTAAACTTCAAATTTGATCATATTTAGCTGAATAACTTGACTAATATGAATATTTAGCAGGGTGAGCCTTTAGCTTGAACCCTGAACCTTTAAATCTCTCTTTCCCCACATTTCCACTCTATCACTGTTCCTATTAAACAATGCCAACAAAATACTAATCTTTTCTAAACACGAGTATGAGCTGTGAATGGAGACATCTCTAAGAGTTTCTAATAACTAAAATCATCTCCAACAAGCTGATAAGACACATTCAGGCTCAGATGGATCCCTCACACTCTTCAGTTTAATTTTTGTCGTACTTTTTTCTCTCACTTTGGGGCTGAAACGATTCCTCAAGAAACTAGATTACTACAAATGTTCTGTGCAAGTTCTTTGAACTTTGATGTGGAGGTGATAAATGGAGACGGAGAGAGAAAGCAGCGAGGGCCAAAGACGAGAGACGAAACCCAAGAAAGTGTCCGATGTTTGGGATTATTGCAGGCTGAAGAAATCAGTGCTGTAAAACTGAACTAGTCCTCTACAGAGGGGTCTACATGGACTAGCATGGACTGGAATTTCTGGGCACATTCACTTTTAGGTTGCCACTACCTGGCTGACGTCTCTGATGCCTCCTGAGGGATGATTTTGCACATTCTGCATCCGTTTTGTACGCCATCTGCATGTTTGCTCGTATGTACGTTTGTGTCTCACATTAAGCTGTTCATCCTGAATACCTTGACATCTGTGGTTGTTTTATGTTCTGATGTTTGTACCTGTAATCTTTAAACTAAAACTGAACTCGTCAACTACAACAGCTTGATATCAGAGCTTTGGCATTGCAGAAGGAAGCATCAGACGTCCTCAAAGTCATATTTTAGTCATTTATTTTTGTCATTCTGTCAGTAAATGCTTCTTTATCACCTCTAACTTTGCCCTGACAGCTGATGTCTTGTCTGAACTCTGTACAGGAGGCAGTTTAACTTTGGAAGTATGCACTTTAAGCAATGGAAATGCTAGATTTTCTCTTAAGTATTTCTTATCAGATTAATTAAAAGAACGTTCAAAAAGAAACTCGATTACTAAAATAATTGAGTCCTTCCCGCTGCATGTCATCAAACGTCTGTTGTCTTGTGCAGTGTTTATAATAAATCCAGTGAATATTCATCCTCTGCTCTGTGTGTGCGTCTCTTCAGCCCGGCCTGGCCTCCAGTGCATTTCAACTATGTTAAGTGTATAGAGCGCCGCACAAAGAATGTGCCTCAATAAGTCATTAATGGCCAAAACAAGTCAGAACCACTTATAATAATCACTTATTCTTACTCACTCAGTGTTCCTTGTGTGCAGACATGTCCCAGTCAGTCTGGACAGGAGTCTGTGGGTGAGAACCGAGCGGGAGCCCTCCATCCCCAGCTGCAGCTATTTGTTGTCTGCAACGCATAGAAGAGAGGTCAGAGGTCAAATAAGTTCACAGGAACTGAGGGCTTTCACATGTTAATGCTTCGGAGCGGCACAAGAAGAACACAGCGGTGATTATAACGTTGTCAGGACGCTGTTTATCTAAACGCGTCGCAATCTCACGTTTGATGGACGCGGCTACTTAACCGGTGGACGTGAATGACTTTGGGTCGCCGACTGTTTAAAATCAGAGGTGTCCTTCAAGATGACAAGAAAATATGGACGTGAGCAAACATGAATGAGGCGGAAAACAAAAGCGCGATGGAGCAGCTGCATTCAGGATGTCACGAGGGAAACTTTGGGTCATGAGTTTTGAGTGTTTTAGTCATAAATCATTTTCAGGGCATCATATGCAGCGTTGGGAAGTTTCAAGTACAATAATACCTTCTGCTACTTCAGCTGAGTGCCCGAATTTTTATCCTAATTAATAGTTTTCAGAGAGGAATACTGTACTCTGATATCTGAGCAAATTTATATCTCTTTATAAAATCTTCTTGTTTAAATTTAACTTTGATTCTTTGCACTATTACAGTTATTTTTATTTTACTGTATATTTATTGTGTACTCTACAAATTCCTGGTATTGTGTGAACTACACCTGGCAATAAATCTGTTTCTGGTTCTGATAAAATCTGACTCATACATCAAACTACCCAACAACAGGTAAAATACTCAAATTTCGGCTCCACTTTCACCTGATAAAACAGTAAAATGCAGTTTAGAAATGAGTTAGTGTCAAAAAATCATCATTTAATTGAGCTAAAGAGTGAAAATACCTATCGTATGATCTGAAGCACGACTTTGCACGTTTTCCTTCAGTTTTGCATCCACTATTTCCTGATTTTTTTCTGATTTTTTCATTGCGCACACCTCCTCCACGACACGGCTTTACACCAAAAAACTCACAACCTCGAATTCTTCTTATGTATTTGTTGTGCTAATATATATTTTTCTAATGATTATCAAGCACACACTAGTGACCTGATTGCAAATTTTCTTTTTCATTTGAAAAGCAGCAAAATCTATTTAAACTGGCAACATGGGAGCCATTTGAACCGTTCTGACATGTTTTTCTAACGTGTTTAAAGGCTGTGGATGTGACACAACATGGCACTAGAATATCAGAAGGGGTCTCTGGGGATTTTGGACGCTGACCATGTAATCGTAACATCCCAGGTTTGAGACTCGTGACGAATCTTTCCTGCAAGTCACCTCCTGTCTCTGCATTTTCTTATCACCGTAGTCAACAAAGAATAGTACAAACAGAACACAGATGTATCACCGTGATGTCACAAATGAAAAACCTTCTTTTTTCTTGAAAGAAAACTGAGGTTGAGTTTAACCCGCTATAAAAAAAAAAGAGAGAGAAATCAGTGGTCGTTGAGGAGAAAGAGCTGAGAACACAGAACCATGCATGACATCATCATTAACAACCAGCCTCACCACATTCTCCCACATTGTTCAATCACATGAACTGAAACAGAGGCTGAATAATGAGAAGCAGTGATTCCCATGCAGTCACAGTGGAGGTGCAGCCTCAGCTCAGAGCGCCCCCAGCTGGAGCCCCGCAGCGCTGCAGCAGCTCACCAGCATCATGGTGCTCAAGCTCACGAAACACGACCGAAACCCTCAACGTGTTCCTCAACGTGACGCTGCTTTGTTGTGATTATTCACTGATTTGTAACACGGGAACGATTGTGGTTATTGTGTTCGTCGTTGCAGGCTCAAAAGAGGAAATTCGCAACCAAAAACACAGCCAATGTGGTTTTGGATTTCATATCAGATTAGAACCTCAGTAATCAAGACCTGCATGCAAGGATTTAATAGTTTGTTTAATGATAACAACAGAAGCAAAGAGAGGAACCTCTGCTCTATCTTATTTTCATTAGATATTGAAACACAGTTTCCAACCTGCAGCCAAAAAGAAAACCCTGAGAGCTCATGAAATTATCCAAATCTTTAATTATTTTTTGGAATTACCTCTATTTATCAGCCATGATGATATGATGAGATCCAAAAAGAGCTCATCCAAGCCACGACGGGGGTTTAGTTTTTGAGGGGTTCAAAAGAAATTAAAAAGAACTGAATTTTGATAATTTAACAATAAGCAATTCTTTGATAACACAAGTTTTTATCGAGAAGCATCAGCTGATCTCAGACAGAACCAAGTGGTGCATCCCTTTGATCACATGCTGCTGAGTGATCCAACAGAACCAGATCTTCAGAGGACGATACACCCACATAAATTGTTTCCCATGCAGCCTGTGCAGCCTCCATATTGCACCTCCGTGGGTTCAAATTATAACCTATTTGTCTCTGTGTTTTCACACGGCTGCCTGTCAATCAGTCCTCCCACCCCCAGCGCAAATTGGTGCAGTGTGAAAACAGTCACTCCCTGTGCCCTGTGGGTCTAATTGGCTCGGATTTAAGGAGCCATTATATCAGTGGAGCTGATCTGAAAGCTGCTGACTGCAGGGCGGCTCACACTTTATATCGTGCTGAGAAACCGATCCAGCTGCATCCAGCTGCTGCTGCGGCTTCACACACTTCTACCAAAGGTTTCCCCGCTCGTGTTAGTCTTAAAGCAGAAACCGAATCTGAGGAGGGAATTGGAGTGTTTTCACCTCATCACAAGTAAATAACTCTACAGATTTATTAATGATTTAATTTATTAGCAGTGACTGATTGGTATGAAAATAATGTTTGCAGATGAAACTGTCAGTTTTCAATATTGGTGTTAAATGGGTGACACAAAAAGAACATTAAACAAGAGAATAAATATAAAATTTTTGTCAGAAATTATGTGAAAAAATGTCTGTTTTACTGGTGTTTCCTGTGCAACATTACAAAGAGAAACAAGAACAAAAGAAATTGCAGCACAGACGTCTTTTCTGTTCTGTTATATTTTGTGGAGAAACACATGAACAGATAGCTTTACCTTAAAAAGCTCCACTGACAGACATAGAAGCTCTTTTTACAGGAAATAATGTGAAATTTCTACAAATAATTTCACCTTAAATCGTACATTTAAAGTCTTGCTGTGACTACTGATTATTTTCATCGTCTATTATTCTGTTCATCGTTTTCTCGATTAATCGATTAGTTGTTTGGGCGATAGGATGCTAAATGTCAATCAGTGCTTCCCAAAGATCCCAGATGTGTTTTTTTATCCCCACAAGTCCACAGTTTACAGTCACAGAGGAGGAAAGAAAACAGGGAATATTCAATGTCTTTAAAAAGCAGGAATCACATAATTTAGACTATTTTCTTTTTTCAAAATAGTTGCTTATTATTATAAAAGTTGACAACTAATCAATGAAGCTTTGCAGCTCAGATTTAAAGCAGATCAGAGTTTTATCCTCAGAGTATCTGATCACTGTCTAATGAGCTGATCCTGAGTAAACCTGAACGTCCTCAGGCTTTGTAGAAAACACAATATAGCGTTGAAACAACAACAAAGAAATAACTCTTGCAAAACTAAAATCATGATCCAGACAAAAGCAGAAATAACATTTTGTTTAGTGGTGATATTTTGATATAAACTGTGTTCAGATTGGATCTTTGAAAAAATATAAAAAGAATAAAATCTTTTTTTTAGAGCAAATTATGTTTCAGACTTTATAAGAGGAATGTGATTTAATTTTGTGACATTTTTAGGAGAAAAATTCATTCTAGAGCCGTGATTTTTATTTATTCATGAGAGAAAACTTATTCTCCTGAGTGTGTTTCTGTGACTGTGGACTATTGACACACACGAGTCGACGCTCCTGCATGTTGTCTTATTAAGAGCAGAGGACGAAAGGAGCCTCGGAGCCCAAAATCATTTGTCCAAATTGCAATTCACGAGTGAGAGAAGCCACAAAGGTTGTTTGTGTCCCAGCGAGCGGTGGTGGTGGGGTGAAGGGTTGTGGGTAAAGCTCGCTGCTGAGGTTCCCAGCCAGCTTGGCACGCCTTTTCAACTTCTCCTCGCCCCTCGTGCTCGTCATTGTGCAGCACGAACACAATCTTGCTTAAGTCTCGAACCAGTGGTCTAATTATTACCGATCTGTTTCAGCGTGAATCGTCTTCCGGTAGCCTCGATTCTACAGAGTCACACGAAATCTGGAAAAATGCTCTTAAACAGAGACTCTGGAGAATAAAAATGAATTATTTTGATAACGTATGTTTGTGTAGGAGCATCAGAACAAAAACATTATTTCATGTGGGTTGTGAATTTGTTATTGAATTTGTATTTGGTGTTGATTTGAGCTGAATCAGAGAACGAATTGATTAGTTAATGGACAGAAATGATTTTACAATGCAAAATGTTTTCTTATTTTAGCCTCTCAAAGGTGCTGATTTACTGATTTTCTAAGCTTTAAATCATTATAAATCCGTATAAATATATGATAATCAATACATTGCAGCAGCCAGATAAAAATGAAGGACAGTAAGAAACATGACAAAATAAATAATTAGGAATTTATAATAGACTTTATACATCTTTAACATGTACAGTTAACTTCAAAAACTTATTGCACTTGAAAAGTTAGAAAGAGAAAACCAGTGTTGAAGAGAAGAGGTTAAATGGTTGATCAAAAAGTGCAGTTTGAAGACATAATTTTGGATTTTGTTTGACTTTTTTAGGATTTTTTAAAATGTATTTATACAAAAAGTGAATTAAACAATTTATCAAATAAAAAGTAGAGAGATAAATACACCTGAAAGTCATCTTTAAGTAAGCTATTAGACCAAACTGACATTTTGTAGACTTGCATATAAACCTACAAGTCTCATAAATAACCAATAATAATCATCCTTGGTAAAGAAGCTGAACAACAGGGCTCCAGTAATTACCTCTCTCCCCTTTTCACTCCCTACAAGTCGCTCCTCTCCCTGCAGTTTTCCCCCAGCAGGCATTTTGGGCGTCAAGCACCCCACACTTGGTGTTTGAGGAGGTGGGCCCTCAATTAGCGAGCCACGCGTCCAGTGGAAGAAAGAGGAACTCACCAAGGAGTCCTTAAAGCCTGGCCTCTGTTCACTCTGCTCCGACCTCCCGACCTCCGGGTCACAGGCCACAATGCGCCCCCATCTGGGGCTGTGTCATCGGCCCTGCGACAAAGGGGACGGACATCGACCTCCTGCATTCAGGCCGAACTGTTTGAGCCTATTTAAGGCCTGAGAACCGCGGCGATGCTGCGGCAGAGGCTGAACGTCCAGCACAAATTCTGATCGGTTCTGACGGTATGGATCTGCTATCACACGAGGAGGGAGGGCAGCACTGATACACGGCCCAGCAGGGAGCCGCCTGGAGCAGATATAAACCTGTATGTTTAGCCAGCGAGCAGCACTAATGTGGTGCCTTGCTCAGCAGCACCACGGATTCACCTTCACAGGAAGATAGACTAGTTTTTGCCAGCAAAAATACAAATAATTAGGATAAAAATGTCTGGATCAGCAGCTGAACACAGTACTGAACTAAACCAGCGCTGCACTCACATCTCAGGCTGCTTTATGCTTCTATTCATCTACAAATCAGAAGGAATTGTTGTACTTTTTACTGCATTTTGACTATATTCGGTATTATTAGACTGAATTTGCAAATAAATTATTATTGGCTAGCATGAGACTTTATTGATCCCTGGAGGGGAATTCAGCACCAGCCCCGCCGTTCCCAGCAGGAGCATTAATATAACTTGCATTAATAGCTTTAAACCAGTCGTATTCTCAAACAGGCAGTTCAGCACCATGATGTGACGTTTGGTGAATTTAAGTAGATTTTGTCGCCTGTACTTTGGAACGCAGGACTTTATCTCTATAACAGAGAATTTCTACTCAGTGTTGTTGCTGATTTTGTTTTGTTTTTTTAAGTAATGTAGTTTTTATTGAATTTTCAAACAAGAAAATTAATGTAAAGATCTCCTTTGTGCGTTACACAGCAGCATAAAGTAAAAAGTGAGCACAAATTCTATGCAGGATATTTGTACAGGGACAACCCAAAAGCCCAAAAGTGAAAAAGACAAACCAACCAAAAACAGACAAAAACACAAGAAAAACCACGGCTCAATCTGCAGAACATTCCCAACAAAAACCATCATAATCAAGAGACGTACCAGGCTGTGAGACTGGATGTCAAGTCCTTTTCTCTTTCTCTATCTTTATTTATCCTTTCCTAGTCTCCAACTGAAATTGCAGTAAATAAATCAAGGATGGATGTCAGTAGAATTAGTGGGGATTAGAACGGTATCCTACAAAGGGTGCCCATACTGTTTCAAATTCCCCCCCTTGGTTCTGAACAGAGTGCCTGATCTTTTCCAGGCTTGGGCAGGACATTATGTCTGATAGCCGCTGACTGTAGCTCGGGAGGACAGCAGCCTTCCATCTGAGCACGCCTGGCCAAGAGGGAAGTGACTGACAACATCAGAGGAGACCTTGTGGTTCCCTGAGTCAATATCAAATAAAGTGTGCTGCTTTTGCTTTTAAATAATAATCAAACGCCTTCTACTGCAGTTGGGTGTAAAAATGTTGAATTGCAAACAGATCACTTCTCTGTAACTATTCAGTCATATAAAGCAGACAGAAAGATTTTCTTAGTCAACAATCTAATACTTAAATATTAAATTATGATGAAAATGATTATTTTTCCGCTGATCATCTAAAATTATTAATTAAATTGTCAAAGCATCATCAGAGCCGAACTTAAACTTGTGACTTACACTGATTCAGTTTCCAGCTTTTTTTTCTTTTCTTCTTTTAAATGTGACTTAACAGTTATGAATTGAAGGAAATAAAAATATCCAGTAAAGCCAGATAACAGGTTTTGTATTATACCTGTTATAATGCATATAGCTGGCTGATGTGTGGGTTGTAGGTGAGAACTGGTTTTCTCATTCAGCAGCCAAAGGCATTTTTTTATCGCGTACAAAAATTGCTAATTCTTCACATGATTAAAAATAAAAAAAAAAAAGAGTAGAGACACTGTCTTGAAACTGTGGAAATATTAAAAACACCTGTACATTTTAATGCAACTTTCCATGCAGCCAGCAGTAAGAAATGTAAGTGAAAGAAGGATCCAAACAGCAGATTTGTATCCTAAAACCAGGATTATCCACGTCCAGATCAATGTTTGCAGGGTCTCAGTAAGGAAGGAGTCTTGTGTCAGCTGTGTTTTGTTTCAGCCTTTCTGCTGTTAATATGTCAGTGATCCAACACTGACATGGTGTGATATCAAACACTTGATTGTTCCCTGACATCCTGCCATCAGTGTCCTACAGAGCCAACGAACCACAGCGCGCTGATGCCATCTGGTGGTGACAGTAGTGAGTCTGTGCATCTGTTGCTGCAATGCAATCTCCTTATGAACCCTGATTACTGATTATTTGATATAAGATATTATTTAAGAAAAGACATACTTTATTGTCTCCAAAGGGATATTTGCATCCTGCAGTGGTGCAACTTTTATCAGCTCTGTGCAACAACAGACAAGCAAGGCACAGAACCAGCCATATAAGTAGAACCATGTATGAACCTTACCTTCTAAGGTGTACATATTGCATTGTTGGGATGATAGTTGATTTGATTTATTTTGGGAAAATAACGCGTAAATTAACTTTAAAAATTCACCTGGAGACCCAAACAAGCCTTGTCCTGTGATGGCACATGCAGTGACAGCCAGGCCTCTGATAAATAATGATTAATACAATGTTAAACAGCTGATTTGCACTGTCAAACATCCAGCTCTCCTCTAAAACAGCACCAGATTTGAACCTTCTGGCACTTTATTCACTTTTAAAAGCAGCCAGTGCGCCTTTACGCACAAATGTTCACGTCTGCTCTGGATGAGCTCTTTTTGCAGCTTCTTCTGCTTCATCACTGAGCTTTTTACAGTTGTTTTACATTTACAAACGTGGGTCTACTTACTTTCTGCGTCCCTCCTCTTTTCCCTCTAATTTCCTCACGTTTCCGACCAAACCGTGACGTAACGTTCACGCGGCTTTTGAATGACGCGTGCGCACAGTCGGACTGATCAGCTGATCTCAAAGTGCTTTGGCTGCTGTTTAACCACAAACTGAATCAGAAAACCTCTATGTGTTTACCATCAGCTCTGTGGCTGTCACTGTGTCAGAGGAGACAACATGATAATTAGTCAACCTGCAGGAAAGAAATTAACCACAGTCTGTAAACAAGGCTGAATTATTAAGTTTACTGCATGTCTTATTATTATTATTATTATTGTTATTATTATTACTGCTATAAACACATGGCTGAACCAACCTTACTAAAACTACAACATCAACTAAGATGGCTTTTGCATTATTTACAAATTTTGTAGTG
>NW_007578415.1:139674-194831 GCF_000690725.1 Stegastes partitus | reverse complement strand
TAGACTGGTTACCTGTGATGGATGGATTCCAGCAGAAGAGTGGCTGCACCGAATTTAGAGGAAACATATACATTGCAGAAGTAGGAAGAAGGGCTCAAAAACCCTTGTAAGGTTTGTCTGATTAAAAAGTGGCACCACATGATCAAATATGGACGCAGCTTTCCAAACACAACCAAAACTTTTCCAGGTGGAGCTGCTGGATGAGAAGGCAGCCATTGTGCAAAATAAAGACAGACAATAGTCGTTTCTGGTGACACACAGACAGTGGAAAACGCCTCCAAAGTGCTTGTTCGCCCACTAACCCACATGAAATGAAGGCCACACACAGCGCTAAGGGTAAAATAAGAGAACGATTTATTCTTTGCTCTGTTCTACAAAACTTTATTACAACATAAAGCTGACGAACAAAACTGTGTCTGCCGGAAAAACAAAGGTTCCTCTCAGAAAAAAACGCGGACAGCAATCACAGGTGTGAAAACTACAATACTGACTGTTTCTTTAAAGTCGACTTTGGAGTTGCAGGATTCTTTGACAAAGTACGAACACGTCACCATAAAGACAAACATTTCTACCGGATACTTTGAGAGCGTCTTGAAGACTTTAGCACCATTTTGTTAAAAGGTTCTTGATGCACCAAAAACCACAAAGAGAACTGTTATTAATGTAGATTTAGAGTTCACACTTTTTCTTTTTTTTTTTTTTAAATCAACTACGTTTAAGCCAGTCGCTGCACTAACTGTTTAAAATGTCTTTAACCAAAAAACAGTAGAAAATATTAAAAAAGGACAAGAAATAGGAATGTTTACCTCCTCGTCTGTGCTTCAGTCTCTTTGTGACTGACTGATAGGAAGCTTTAGTTTGTGTCTTGATGCCTCTGTGGTTCATTTTGTCCTGTTTGAGCAGTCATTGGTAAAAGCACTTGATTTTTTACACCTTGTTGTGTTACAGTAACAGAGTTTAAGAAAAAAAAAAGACAAGACAAGCACGGCTGACTCTTAAAACTTGATGTCCCAGTACTGCGGCGTCTCTTTAGTCGCCTCGAACTCGTCTTCGGCTGCAGCAAAGTTGCCGTCGGTCGGTGACGTCACATCGGGGTGCAGCGTTGGGCCTCCAGCCTCTGAATGGAGAAAATAAAGGTGTTTGTAGCCTGTGTCATGATCAGGTTTTGTGCAAAGGACCTTGATCATGCTTTGATTCTTTACTTTTGGTTTTATTCTTCTTCTGTTAATCTAATAATCACTTCTTATCAGACAAGGAGCTTATTGACAATTAAAAGTAAGTTTCATGAAGGTTTTTATGGAGTACATTGTTTTTCTCTTACCAGGGATACACAGGATTTGGGGCCTTTCCCAGATACCTCCAGACAAACACCTGATCAGAGGGTTTAGTCTTTGCTGGAAACCCTCTGCACAGTGATAACGCACGACCGCATTGGTCTCATATCTCTGTCGGGTTTTTCCGAATGTGAAGGCGTTTCGGAGCTTTGGTGGTGGACCACAAGAGGCTGTAGGAGGAGTTAATACAAGGTAAGATAAGATTTATTAATCTCACATTTGGGAAATTTGCAGTGCTACAGAAGCAAAGGGGACGATGTAAGAATGTAGTGACAATATATGAGGATTGGAATCTCTATATAATGTGTGTTCACTCTCATTACTCACTGGTTCCCTTCTTGCAGGTGTATGCCAGGTGATAGTTGCAGGGAACGTCGCTCCAGCGGCCGTCGTCGTGCCACACCATCACCACACAGTCTTCTCCGGACAGAAAGTAGCTGTCTGGCTGCCCTCTGTACCAGTTCTCATAAAGCTGTAGAGAGGAAGCATATGTTGTGTATAGATGTATCTGCAAGCACGTAAATGATAATCATAATGAAATGTGTGACGTTCTGTAGGTTGGCTAAAACTCTGTAATGTTATAGAAACTAACATTAAAGTTTTTTTTGTTGTTTTTAATGAAACAACTCAAGAAATAGCAGAAAAAAGTAGTCAAACTATATGTTAAAGTTAATCTGGGAGCAGATTCTTCAGAAATTATAAATATCAAAATAAGTAAACACTGTCAAAAACATAGAAAAAATCTAGTAAATAAAGCAGAAGTGCAGGAAAAATCTTAAATATGTGTCATGTTTTCAGAGTTTCCCATGATAAACCTCAGCGTGGACATCTTCCTTTAGCTATACGCAGTGCTGGTATTCTGATGCTTATAAATCTGTAAGCTGACTGTGTTTCCAACATTCCTCACCAGTGGGTTGCCGTCAGACCAGCGGAAATCACCCTCAATAGTTTTATCATTCAGACCGGTCCACTGGTATTCTTTGTAATTGCCTGGTGAGGAGGATAGGTAAAATTCAGCCCCCAAGAAACAACAAATGAACACAAAATCATGCATTTACGCTCAACTTTATCTCGTTTCCCACATCCATGTACTAACGACAGCAAAGCGCAGACGTACTGTTGATGTAACTCTGCTCCTCGGGGGTGATGATGGACACCAGGTGAGCTCCCAGCATGCGGCAGTGCTGCTCTGCCACCTCCCAGCTCAGACGCTGGCTGAAGTGTCGATAGCAGAAACCATGAAACTTGTCCCAGCCTGGTTCACATCGCTCCAGGTCTGAGAACATCGCATAAGAGGAGGCAGGACGAACAAGGTTTTATGCTGCAGCCATATGTCAATTCACTTGTTTGCTGAGAGTTCAGTGCAAAATATACAGTCTTCAAAATGTTATCATTGGATATCTGAACAGGCTGCATTCATCAGCTCATCAGAAACATTGGAGTGTGAGGAAAGATCTTAGGCAGCTCACCCCTCTGACAGAAGTCTCCTCCGTATGTTGGCAAGCAGAGACATCTAACCTGCCCTCCTTGGTCAGTGCAGGTGCCTCCATTGAGACAGGGATCGTCCTCGCAGGCATCTAAAACACAGCAGAGAGCCGCTTCAGATTATTCTGCAGCTGAAACCTCAGGTGAGTCAAATTAGTGCTTTAAAAGATTTTTTAAATTATTGATTGTTTGAAGCTTTGGCAGTAGAACCACATGACGAATAAAAGAGCAGAAGGATCCATGTGAGCCAACAGATGGCAGCAGAGGACAAACTTCACAGTGTCAAACCAGGGCAAACTCCTCAGATCCTCTTCTGGCTTCGAGGTCCTTCCTTCTTCTTCTTTTGCTCTTCATGAAGGACGAACAATTCAAATAATTTTGGTATGAGGTGGAATCCAGGCATCAAATGTAATCACAGTACGGGTTTAGGTTGTTTCAAAAGGCCCACTGGTCCAAACAGATGATGTGTGCCAGCATTACAATGAATTGCACTTAGATTAAACCAGGCAACAAATGGGAAATATCCAACAAAATGGAAATGCATAATCAACAGGCCATGTCGTGATCTGCTGGTTCACTTTGGTCATCAGTTATTATCACACACTATGTAAAAGATGCCACTGAAAAGCTTAAAGATGTGAGTTTGACATTTGTCCTTCGACATCTTGCATTCTGAAACCAGACATAACAATCGAGGGGCAGATCTGATTGAAAACTAGAGGACAAAATATCAACACAGTCGTGACCTATCAATCACAAAGTATTACCTATGTTTTTTGTCTATTTTACTCTAAATGGAACCACAATTTACAAAATGAACATCATGCTGTATTAAAGAAGATTTGAAACTACTCATTGAGACCATAAACCTAATGAGAAAATATTTACTGAGGCAACAAATCAAGTGAGAAGCATGACGGTTTTCTCATAGACTTCTATACAATCTTCTATACAACCAGAGGAGTCGCCCTCTGGTGGCTGTTAGTGAGAATGCAGGTTTAGATTTGTCCATCATTTAAATACAGTCTGTGGTTGTCAAACTATGTGAAGCATGTTGATAAAGGCTGCAGGTGTTGGGTTGTTCCTATGAATAATCATCTTAAGATAATATCCGTTTAATTTAATTCTGAAATAGAACCTTAATCTACAAACAAATACCTGTGTCTTTTTATTTTTCCCTTAAAAAAAGCTCGCACACGACCGTTTGTTACTGTCTGACCCTGGTTGCTGCTGGCCATTACAAACATCATAAAGGAATTAATTAATTTTGACAATCTGAATCAGTGTATTCCTAATTTCATTTCCCATAAAATGTGTACTGAAATGTGCGAGATTGACATATTTGGAAAGTTTCACCGGATGATTCACTTCACAAGCAAAACATCTCTGGGCTTCGGGCTGTGCGTCACCGTCACACGATAGTTTTGTTGTTAAAGTCCTGAAGGGGAAAAAGAGCGGTTGGAGTTTCAGCTTAATTTTCTAAATTTGTTAAAAAAAAAAAAAAAAGAAGGTAAAATGAAGGCATGTGCGTCCAAGCTGAAATTAAACATTTTACGAGTCGATTTGGTTTATTTGCTTCCGTTGACACCCCGTAAACAAGAACTACGTGCTGTCTGTCATTATGCTCTCATTCACACGCAGCTCTTCTCAGAAAAATCTCTCAGCAGGTCAATGTGTGTGTACGAAAGGTAACAACACGAGTCAAATGAGAATCAGATGCACCCAGAGTAAAGGCGTCATTCAGTTTCGCTGAAGAATACACATGTGGAAAACCACTAAGGTGCCTTTTAAGTCTTCGGTATAAAAAAGCAAACCTTGTGGTGTGACATGTTGACATCTCGACAGTAAGCAAAGATTTTTTTTTCATTTCAACAGGAGCCCTGTTTGGATTCTTATCCCCGACTGTGAGGACTTTTCCCTTTTCTTTATAAAGCAATAAAATGCCTGCAGGTGGTAATATGAGGTCAGTAATTTGAATTTCTGATGACTAATTGCTTTCTCATTGGGTTTTTCTGCTTCTGCTCTATAAGCTGCTCAGACCGTTATCACCACGATTCAGAAAAATAAACAAAGATTGCTGCTTACCAAATTAAGGCTTTATGAAGGAGCTGAAATGTGGAAATTAAAAATAGGAAAGGCTTCTGCATGCTCTGACTTATACTAATACTTTGGGGTTTTTTGAGTCGAACTGCTGCTTGAGAAACGTCTTTTAAAGTGCAGATTAAAAATGCATATCCTGGATTTCAGCCTATAATAAAAAAGCATTTCAAAGTGTTTGGGTTATAATTAGCTTGTTAGTAAGTTTGTTATGGTTAAATCTGACATGATAAAGAACATCTCTCTCTCTCTCTCATGCAGAAGACTGTGAAATATTTTTTCCAATATTAAATTACATGAAGGTTCCAAGATTAAAAATGTTCATGTGGTCATTATATGTTCAATTATTGTGTACTGTTTGGTCAACAGATGAAAAAAAGTCACTTTTTTTTCTATAATATATGTGAAATTTTCCCATATTTCTTCAAACTGAGGCCAAAAGAGCAACAGCTTCTTTTTTTTGACACAACAATGGCAACTCTATGGAAGCTAATTTCTTCAAATAGATAAAATAAATAAATGATTCACATATGAGAACTAAAAACCTAATTAAGTATCAAAATGATGATGTATTAAGTTGAATTTAATTATGAGAATTTTCAGTTTTTTCTTTCTTTTTTTTGTTTTTTTTGTTTGGTTTGGTTTGGTTTTTTGGCAGAAATGAGCTTCCATACATAGCATCTCTGCATCTCTGTCCTCAGCAGAAATGAATGCACAGTTCAAGGAAAAAATACAAAAGAAGACATTCATCAACCAATGGTGAGACACGAAACAAATATAGATTAGTTGCCTTTATCGGTATTAGACCTAAAAACACAATACAAATCTTGGACAATCATGATCGATCAATCATGAACAACAGACCGTGAGTATGAAACATTAATGGACATTTCAAAACATGTTGCTAAATGCTACCACCCACAACAAATTAATGCTATTTTGTGCTTGTACACACAATAACAATCTGTGCTTCTGGTACTAAACCGACTAAAATAGCAATAAAAGTCCCAAAAAATAGATATATATCTAAGGAAAGAAACCAGTTAACACTTAAATGTAAAGCATTACTGCAGTTGCATTGGTCAGTGCTGCTACATTCAATATAATCGCTATTACATTCCAGAGAAAGATCAAGTCCCTCATTGAGTTACTTCCAGGTTCTGTGAGCTTTGACAGTTAGCAGGAAAAACCAAAAAAAAATACTTAGAGACTAAATTGTACTTGTTGTTGCTGAATCGTTTGAAAATCAAATCTAATGATCAACGTACTGCAATAAGGTTCACCGAGGCTGCAACCGTCACTCTCACAGGAAACCGTTCATTCATTCAAACATACCAGTATATTACAGTACTTCACAGAAGTCAATCTTTGGATGAGGAAGGAAAACGTCATGCACAACAAGACTGGGCTGCGGACAAACGTCAAATGGGAGGCGTCCCCAGTGTGAGTACCTCGGAGGGCAGAGTGGGGGAGTCACGAGTAGAGCAGTGAGGAGTGTTTGAAGGTGAAGGAGGAGTCAGACAACAGGGGAAACAAACGCGGGAAGTCATTTGAAAAAGCAGGAGGGGTGTTTTACAGAAAATGGAGCAGAGGCAGGTTTGGGCAGAGGACAGACCAGGGAGTTTAGTGCGTCATTGCGTCGAGTAGGAAGAGGACGGTTAGGATGATGAGAGTGGCTTTAACATTACCTGAAAATTTCCCTGCACCGCCCACAGCTGCCCTCTCGTTGGGCAAGATGAGCAGGGTGGGCGGCTGGGTGAGACTAAGCTCAACATCCAGCAGACCGTGATCCACTGGTGGTATCTCGTGGAGGACTCTGGGTGTGGTGGTGGCCGGGCTCCAGGTGCGTCTGGACCAGTGCGTGGTGGTGGAGGTGGAGGTGGTGGTGGTCGTTGTCGTCGTCTTTGCGGTGGCAGAAGTGGGTTTCGTTCTCAGGGACGGATCTGATGCTGCTGTGGAGGAGGTTTCATGGCTGTACTCAAGCTCATTTAGAGATTCTTGGGGTTCAGTTGTGGTGGACAGCAGAGCCCACTGAGATGTTTGAGAGTTTAGAGGTGAGATGGTGAAGGCCTCAAGGGCTGGAGGAACATTGGCTTCTTCTTCAAGAGTTGCAGAAATGTTGGCTTCTTCTTCAAGGGTTGGGACAACATTGATTTCTTCCTCAAGGGTTGGGCCAACCCTATCTTCTTCCTCAAGGGTTGGGGCAACATTATCTTCTTCCTCAAGGGTTGGGGCAACATTACCTTCTTCCTCAAGGGTTGGGGCAACATTACCTTCTTCCTCAAGGGTTGGGCCAACCCTATCTTTTTCCTCAATGGTCAGGACAACATTATCTTCTTCCTCAAGGGTCAGGACAACATTATCTTCTTCCTCAGGTGTTGGGGCAACAGTAGTTTCCTTTTTGAGGCTTGGGCCAACGCTATCTTCTTCCTCAAGTGTTGGGCCAACACTGGCTTCTTCTTCAGCAGTTGGGACAACATTATCTTCTTCCTCAACTGTGGGAACAACATTATTTTCCATTCCGAGTTTTGGACTAAATTCTTCCTCAAGTGTTGGGGCAATATTAGCTTCTTCTTCAAGGGAAACGGATGGTGCCACAGCTTCCCCTTGCAGCGTTGAGGAAGCGTTTGCTTCTTCTTCAAGGACAAGGGTTGGGGAAACCTTAACTTCTTTTCCCAGTGAAAAGGAACCATTGGCATCTCCTTTGAGAGTTGGTGAAATTTTAATTTCTTCTTCTAGATTTGGGGCAAATTTAATGTCTTCTCGAAGGGTTGCAGTAACAGTTCCAGGTTCATGTCCGCTTGCCTCTTCATAGACACTGGTCACGGTATCCAGATACACTCTGTAATCTGGGGTATGATATCCTGCTGTGGCTGAATCGATGGGCGAGCGGGAGGCGTTCAAGGCATCTGGAGACTCGGTGGGAACTAAACTTACTCCAGAAACTAGCTGGTGTTCGGACGTTGTTGTGTGCAGCTGCTTTTCCTCGCTTTCCGCGTTGAGTGTGTCTTCAGCTTCTACGCTTGTGCTTCCCTCCTGTCTAGAAATGGACTCCCACAGCTGTGACGCAGTGGAGAAGATGTCAAAGCCCAGCTTTTCAGAATAGCGAGGCCCAGAGGAGAGAGTCGGATCTGGAAGCGCTGTCTGAGGTTCAGCAGGAGCGCTGCTCGCTGAGGCAGAAGGAGACGGGTGAGTGGTGAAGATGGAAGTGGAAGAAGCTGTCGTGGATGTGACGCCAACTGTCACCACATCAAGGTCGCTCTCTGGAAAAGAGCATAAAGCGTTACTTCAGGTGTAAATATGACAAAAATAGTTTCATGTTTTCATAAATATTAAGTAAGTTAGATGAGTGGATCGATACCACTGTCAGATCTTCAGATATGAAGGTACAGGCAGCGTTTAGCTTAGCTTAGCACAAAGACCAACATTCAAGTGACAAAAATTCTGGAAATTTTTACCTGAACTGGGTTGAACTGCAGGCAGATTAGCAATAAAATATCGATATTTTTATACTAGATTACTTTTTCCAGTATTATGCACTCCTTTGTGCTTGTAGATTCCAGGTTTTTTCAGTTATTGTAAACTAAATAAACTTTTTTTTTTCTTCTTTTTTATTAGTAGTAACTGCAATACTTCACAAAATGCATTTCTGAGATCTCTCTACTTCTGCTTCAAGTTATGTTGTTTCCACGGAAGTGCAAGACTTTATATTGCAGTGGAAAAATGAGACAGGAGCAAAACATGTCCAGGAACAGCTTGATTTTCACTGGGTTAGTCGCATTGTAACGTTTCCAGTCATCAGGAGCCTCAATGTGTGCACAAAGATGGAAAGTTTTTTTATGACAGCCTGACTTTTATTTAATACTTCAACGCACCCATAATCAGAGACTATTTGATCTACTCGTCCGATATTATAGATTCTGAATTAATGACATGATGATGAAACAACAGTGATCATTTCAGGCTTTTATCTTTAACAGTTCCTGAGATGTTGTTGTTCAAACTTCCATGATGTGTGGAAAAACGTGCTAAAAGTGGGTAATTGGAAAGTGTTGGTAAATCAAGCTAAAATTACACAACTATCTTTAGAAATATCCATATTTTCTTCTTTAAAACCAGAGATGCTCGAGCAGATGTAAGACTCCTACAAGACATACCTTGAAGCATGTCTCCAGATCCATCCATGTGGGCCCACAGTGAGGTTCCTGCCTCAACGGTAGATGTGTTAGCCTGGGCTGGCTGTGTGAGAAGAGTTCCTTCCTCCTTTGAGGCCTGAGTCGTGATCTGCACATCATCTTCTACTGCCGCTGCCTCCTCCAGCTTCACCTGCACCACAGGCTCAGAGGTCACAGAGGTCACCTCCCAGAAACTCTCCTCCTGAGTGTGGTTGCTCTCCGTCTCGCTATAATTATCTGGTGATCTGTCAAAACCCAAGTCGGTCTCTTGCATCTCTTTCATCTCCTCAGACTGCAGGATTTTTTCGTCTTTGTTTGCGTCTGGCACTGTCTGGTTCTCCGTCTGAGGTTCCTCTGTGGTTTCCTCAAGCTCCAACTGGTGGAAGGTGAAGTTCTGGTGGGAATCTGTCTCGTTGTAAACATGAGGCACAAACGATGTGTTCTGCTCTGAATTGTAGGCGTGTGTGCTGCTGATGGTGCTGTTGATCAGCGTTGAGTCGTAGCTCGGTTCTGTAGGAGGTAAACTTTCATCCGACGGCCGAAGGAGGTCCAGCGTGGAGGTGGTGTGGAGGGTGGACTCTGTAGTGCCCGATGTAACTGTTGGATGTGTGTCGACGAGGTTTTCTTCAGTGGAGGAAGGAACGGAGAAAAAGGGGAGCGACTCGAGCACACTTTGGGCCTCTCGCTCCACATGTTCCGTCTGCTGGTTCATCTGAAGCTCCTGATCTTTCTCCAACAGAATGACAACATTTTGCGCGATGTCTTCGGTTTCTGTGGCCATGTAGTCCATCGGAGAGTCAGTGGAGGCGTTTCTGTTTTCTGTAGAAGGGAGGCAAGAAGTTAAAAATACAACATAGGAGGTATGGTAGCTAGAAAATGGAATATGTGGAAGTTTTCGGCTTAAAAAGGGAATTTTTTGTGAAAAAAAGCCAATTAATTTACATTAATTTAATGTTAAAAAGAAAAAAAAGCAGAAATCTAAGAAGGCAGTGAATACTTTTTACAGGCACTAAATGAAAACAACAATTTTCTTTATGACTTTAAATATTTCTTTCCTCTTTGCCGTTGTTAAAACTTTTTGTTAATGCTGCCAAAACCAGAAATGTGAGGTATCAGTTCTGCTGTATGCATGGTAGGCTGTGTTTTTCTTTTACTTTTTAAAAACGTTCCCTTTAACTTAAAAAATAATCTTTTTATAGCTTGTTAAGAAGCATTTTTCTTTTATTTATTTGTTGATTTATTTATACCTCTGGCTTAATGCACTTTACTGTTTTGCACTTGAACATGTACAATGACAAATAAAGATATTCTACTTTTTTTTGTTTTTTTACTAGTTAGTGATAATAAACAACTTGTATTTTATCATTTTTGACATGTCAGCTTAATCCTACTTTATACGACTACATTCTGGAGGAGCTAAACTCTCACCCCTGAAACAGTACACGTCGTGCAGGCTGGACGGTTCTGGGAAACCCGTTTGGTTGCTGAAGCGATAGATAGTTTTCACGCCCGCCTGGACCCCTCCGCAGCGCTCCCTGGGGGTGATGATGGGGTAGCGCACGCTGCCGTCCGACAGCCACCCGGGACTGCAGCGGTCCAGTCCTTCGCTCCAGGCCGAGTACAACTGAGCTGTCGTGGCCAGCTCTGCCCCGGCGGCTCTGCAGTACGACTGAGCTTCACCAAACGATATCTGCTGTGGGATGGAGTCGTGGAACACCTCCCCTGCAAACACACAACGTAAGGACATTATCTGACCTTACTGGTTTATACCGGATGTGTCTGAGCTGGGTCATTAGGTTTATCATGATTAGGTGTAGTTTAAGCCTGAGTGAAGCCCTGGAGTGTCTCATAGTCTGTTTTAGTTTAACAGCAAGTAAGATAAACTGTTATGGGTCATTCTATCCCACATCACCATCTCTGACTTGTTTGAAACCTTTTTTAAATCATAAACTATGAATATTTAAAGTTGACTTCTGCATTATCAATGTTTTTGTTAATAAATGCTCAAAGATGGGACTTTTTATGACTGCTTCTTTTTATTCAGATTTTAATCAAAGTCTCTTTGACCTTCTTGTCCAATATTGCAGATTCTGAACCAACATCATGATGAGAAATAACAGTGAAGATCTTAGGTTTTTTATCTTTAATGGATCCTGAGATATTGTCATTCGAACATAGCCTTAAATTTAAAAAAAAAAATTTAAAAAAGTGCTGAAAGTGGGTTAAAAAATATCTGAAAATATTCTAAAAAGTATATCACAATAAATTTCCACACATATCTTTAAAAAATCCAATTATTTGCAAATGAGCAGAGCATAAATTGTTGCTAAATTTACTGATTTGAGATGGGATGACTATAAAATGTCCTATTTATTACAAATCTTGCACTGTTGCCTCCCCTCCTACAATAAAACAAATCTAAGAGTCTGTATTTAGTAACAGAAATGATTCACAGTGTTTGAATTCATACCATCAATTTGCTCTATATAACAGTAAACATCAAACAGGTCATCTGGATCCATCGTCCCGTAGTTTCTCACTCCCGGCTGCCCATCCATGTCTCCATAGCAACCCTCACGGGGCACCTGGATCGGATACCTGCGGGACGGAAACCAATCAGCATTCCTCACTCGACAGCAACCTGTAGAGCTGCTTGTGCAGTGTGAGCGTGACGTACCTGACGGACTGGTCTGCCAGCCAGCCCGCGTCGCACTGCTCGTACCCGTCGTAATAAGCCGCCAGCAGCTGGTCGGGAGTCGCAATTTGGGCTCCGATGGCCTCACAGGCTCTCTGGGCCTGACGGAAGGAGAAGGAGTATCGACCGAAAGCATCTCTGTAGTGGAACACGACGCCTGGAAGCACACGCATGTGCATGTTCACATACCCACAGATAAACAGCCACTGCACATGATTCACACGTCTGAGGTAACAAAATACAAAATCTTACTGATAAAATAAACTTTTAACAAGCTCAGGAAAGTTTTTTTTGATTTAAAAATGAGTTGCTGGATCAGTTGATCAGTTGACGCTAAGATTATATCTGTTATTTTGGTTCAATTCTCATTTAGATTGAAGGACAAATGGCTCAATAATTAATATTAAATAAAAAATCTGAACTTCAATAACCTGATTTTTTCAGTGATTCTAGTCCAATGAGAGAGACAGAGGCTGAAGAAAACTCATTTATTGCACCAGATTTTTCCCAGTGACCCTAAACCTAACATCCTTTTCAGTATCTACAAGTTCAAGCTGAATGAACAAGAGAACTTTTCTGATTTGAAAGAAAGGAGAGTATAAAGCCAGCGTGTTAGCCACCTGGAGAAAACTGCACATACTGTATTCATCAAAATGTTTGCAGAAGGTTCTTAAATGCAGCCAAAAATCACGCCAATCATTAATAATTAGAATAGATCATGATATCTAGACCCAGATACGAGGAGAAGGAGTTTGATGTTTTCAGTGTGTTTCAGCTGCTTATTGCGAACAAACTGAGGATATTTTTAACCTAAAAACAGTTTGTCGTGTCCTTCATCACCTAAATGTCCATCCATCCATTATCTATACACCGCTTAATCCTCACTAGGGTCATGGGGGGCTTTAGTCTATCCCAGCTGACTCAGGGTGAAGGCAGGTTCACCTGGACAGGTAACCAGTCTATCACAGGGCTACACTTAGAGACAGACAACCAAGCACACTCACATTCACACCTACGGACAATTTAGAATCACCAATTAACCTCAGCATGCTTTTGGACTTGTGAGAGGAAGCTGGAGAACCCCGAGAGAACCCACGCTGCACGGGGAGAACATGGAGACTCCACGCAGAAAGATCCCGGTGCCCTCACTGGGACGTAAACCGGTGACCTTCTTGCTGTGAGGCAACAGTGCTAACCAACTGTGCCACCTTGCAGCCATCATCTAAATGTTTAAATGTTTAATCTCCTCCAGACGTTATTGATGACTCGTGCCTTCCATCGTGCTACCTTTGACTTTGAGCTGCACCAGGTCGCTGGCGTCCTCCAGGCCCTGCTGCACCTCGCAGCGGTAGTGGCCCGAGTCGCTGGAGCGCAGGTCTCCCAGCCACAGCGACAGGTCGTTGGGCGTGGACGTGTAGTTGAGCAGCGCCGCGCGGTCTCGGTACAGCTCGTTGACCTTCACCCTCTGACCGCGGGCCACCAGGATCTGCGTCTCCACCCCACCGGACACCACCGTCCACTTGACCCGCGGGATGACGGGAGGGGAGGAGGAGGAGGAGGAGGCGGAGGACAGAGACACCAGGCAGGGGATGGAGGTGGAGCTGCCCAGTGGGGCAGAAACCGGGCCTGAGTGGGGGATGTTCACCTGGAGCTGCCGCACCTCATCTGCAACAAAAACAGAAAGGTACAGAGTGTGAAGAACAGAGCAGGAATGTGCTGAGATGACTGAATCCTGCCCTTAATTCTAAAAGCACCGAAACAGTCTTCACTTGTATTTTATGGCACATAAGAGTAGGAGTTGAGGGGAAACTCACCGTATGCAGATGGAGTTTGGGTGGGAAAAGCCAGAGTGAGACTGCAAACTGCACAAAGAAGCGGAAGAAGCTGGACATGTCTGTGGATGTAAAACGGAAACACAACAAAAAATAACATCAGATATGTTGTGAAACTGATGAAGCTTAATAAATGAAATCCTAGAGTGAATTCTGGGAGGACAGGACACTTTTTTTTTTTTTTCAATTTCACACATATTTACCCTTTAATAGGCAAAGGGATTTCTGACACTGGAAGTTTTATGTCGGTTCAGCTGCTCTCAGCTGAAACTCGCTCCACTGACCTGACAAAATGGATTTATTGAAATATTAAAGGCCTCGACCTGATCACCGTTGGGTTCCCTTTACTGCAGCATCAACCTTCTGTGGTTTAGTCGGTCACATGTACAGACATGTAGCTGCTCAAACACTTAAAATAGGTTTTGACCATTTTTAAGCATTTTTTTTTCTTTTTCTTTTTTTAAAGATAGAACTGTTTTTTTTTTTTTACAGATTTTCCTTGTTTGGGTAAATTACAGATATTATTTGGAAAAAAAATTCATTTAAACCCTAAAAACCCTAAAACCCTAAAACCCTAAAAAACTGTAAATAATCGCCAAATCAAAAATCTGTGTTTTCACAAATAATAATTTATTTTACTATCTTTGAATATAAAATCACACTTTTTTTTTTTTACTGTACTTAAATTTGCAAAAATATCATTTTCAGATATTTGCCTTTATTTGAAAAAAAAAATTATATTAAAGATTTAAAATATAAATCAACTTTTAAGTGTTATTTTACAGATTTTCTCTGTTTTTTAGTAAGAATTTGTAAAAATCACAGATTTTTTAAAAAGTTCAAATTTCGAAAAAAAAGAATATTTGAACAACTATTTTTGCAAATCTGTTCTTTTACGATGTTTGACCATAAAATTACACTGTTTTAGTGTGTCTAAAGCAGCTAAAAGTGTAATTATTTAAAGATATTGGCTGTTATTTTTCACAATTTTGAAAATTTGAACATTACGCCATTTTTAATGTATTTTACTGTTTTCTTTACAGATTTTTCAAAATTTATTTAATTATTTGAAAGGTTCTTCTAATTCTTAGGAATTTACATGTTTGGTATTTGGTACTTTTTCTTCATATAGTACAATTCAGAGATTAATCTTAAGAAGAAAAACATTAAACGTGGGCAGATGATCACAATAATGATGTCATAAAAGACCTTAAAACATAAAAAATAAAGACTATATGGAGTCAGGTCTACTGGATGTCTTAGTGGAAAATTGTGTTTCTTATTAAAGAAGGTAAATACCATAAAGCCTGGAGTCTACAGCTTTCAGATAATAAGACAACCTTAACTTAGCATGCTTATATTCTACCAAATGTGAACAGTTGATGTCATGAATGTCATAACCAAATATCCTGATCTTTCAATACATATTTAATATTTCATTCTGTGCAATAATGGTAGGAAAAAGCCCATCATGTCTATACCTTTTATGTATATAATAGGATAGAAATACATATTCACAATATACATTATCTTTTTTTATGTTTATTTTCTGATTGTTTTGTTGTGTTTATTTGTGGACGTGTGCTGCTGCCTTGCTTGGCCTGGTCAACCTTAAAAGAGGTTTCGATCTCAATGGGTCTTTTATCTGGTTAAATAAAAGTAAAAATAAAGTTATAAAAAATACAGATTACAACAGATGTTCCTGATGGTTACATTCACTGCTAAATGGGGTGCAAAAAGTTTTATTAATACATTTGACAAGCATAAGTCCAAAAATCAACTGCAAATGAATCCAGGTTTGCTGCCAGTTTAATTTCATACTTAAAAAGTTAAAAGAAAACAAAAAAAAAACAACTTCGTACAATACTAAAGACTAAAACCTACAAAACGACCATAACATTGGATCAACACCTTGCTAAATCTGAACGTTATAAGCCTCATGAAGCTGTGATTTACTGCAGGGCTGCTGCCACCAGACTGGATCAGTTTTAGCTACGTGGACCTAATAAACTGGCAACTGAGTGCAACCATTGCATTTAGAAATAAATCACTGCAGCCTGCCAGCTTTGCCAGAAAGATTCTTTGGTTTTAGACACAACTTTTGGAGCAGAACCGCTGCGTAAAACACACAAGTTCCACAAGATTGCAAAAAAAAAAAGAAAAAAAAACGCATCCCAGAGCTCAACCATGCACCATAAAAGACCAACTTCTCTGGTTTTCAAAGGGAAGCTGAGAGCACAGGCTCCTGACCACAAGCCATTCATCACCTCCGGGAGCTAATGACACGGCGTCTCGGCCCAGCGGCGTCCTGCCAGCTCGCCGTCACCAGCCTGGCCCTGTTATTAACCCAGCAGGCATGGCAGGACGTCCACGCTGACCTCACACAACCTCCGGCGGAGCTGTGAACGTTCAGTTGCAGCGTTCTGGCTTCTGACTGCTTTTCAGGGTTGATGTAGCAAAAAAAAATTCCTTTAGTTTTCAGAAATTTGCTGCATATTAAAGGTGTTCCTGTCGTTTGCAAGTGACTTAATTGATATTAAGCCTGTTCAGGACTTTCATGTTGCCAGAAGGTTAAGAAAGAATACGTGAAAAATATGTGTTGGTTTTCATTATAGACTTTTATACTGTGTTAAATAAATTTTCTGATAAGTATTTTTGGTTCCAAATGCATGACAAATGTCCCTCTTTTTATATTTAAAAAAACAATACTTGTCACCTAAACCAGTGGTTCTCAAACTGGGGGTCGAGACCCCCATGGGGGCCCCAAGATCATTTCAGGTGGTCGCCAGATCATTGCAAAAAATAAAATAAAAATGAAGCCTACATTTATCAAACAAATGTGTAGTAGGGCTGTCTGAATTAAAAGTGTCTATTACTATTTTTTGCTCTTTTTAAAATTATTTTCTTTTGTTTTTCTTTTTTTTCCCTTTTATTTGTTCGACATAAATTCAATTCATCATTCATTCAAAAGAAAATTAATGTAAAGAGATCAATCTGTGGAATTAACACATTTAGTTTTAACGTATTGATGCCTGAATAACAAAGTTATTACTCATGAGATATTAAGAATACAAACTGGGGGGTCATGAATGCAAACTTCTGCTATCTTGGGGGTCAAAAAGTTTGAGAACCACTGACCTAAACCAAGACCCCAAAAGTCCTGAACAGACTATTTATAGCATCCACTGCTTTCACTCCCACACAAATATTCAGGTTTTAATCTTCCTCCATCAGACCAAAACCCAAACAAAGTCTAAACACATTTCCTTATAAGAGCAAATGCCTCATTTCCAGCTCTAATCTTTAAAGTTTTCGTGGCTCGTATTGAAAAATCCAACACATGTGCACCATCAGGCATTAATCAAACTGCAGTTTTAGAAAGCTTTTTTTAAATTACACGCCACAAAGAGCCGACAAAAATGCTTTTCCAGAAATATAATACTAATTTTTGTTGTTTTCTGAGGTGTCCTCGAAGCAGCCCGTTGTAATTCTTTCCAGCTGTGAGAAGCTCCTCGACTCCTTTTCGTGCGCTGCATTGTGGGACGGTTTCTTTTTTCTGCCCGTTGTGAGAATAGCGACGTTATTTTTAAACTCTTCCCAGCGTGAACACACCAGATAACATGAAGTATGGATGTGGGACGCTGAGAATGAAAATGAGAGAGCAGCCGAATCTAACCAAGGTGCACGAGATAGAAAAGACGTCTGTGCTTTGCTCCCGGACAAAGAACTCTCAGATTGTTTGACTTGTTGCTGAAGCCACCAAACACAACAAAACTCTTGATGGGCAAATGTTGAAAAGAGCCTCCAAAGAAACCCGCAAGCCGAGCACAGAGGAGGGACTCTGTGTGTGTGTCGGTTATGGCGGGATTGCTGACAAGTTCGCTCAGTTTTGACGGAGCCAAACACAATCAGCAGCAGCGCTTTCAAAGAACTTCAGATAACAGAGAGAGCTGAAAAAAAAAACGGAGCAAGACGAGAGCCTCTGTGAGCCAGAAGTTTAACAAGCGCTAATAAAGTTGACCTTCTCTGCATCTGTACATCAAAACCCGCCATTCGTACGGCGTCGGCACAAACACAGCTCACTAACTTGTGTCGACTTAAATGGACCCTCTTTGATAGCAGAATAACTGTTGTCTGTTTGCTGGCCAGCTGGGTGGACTCCACAGAACTGGTATCACTATTAGTATTCTTGACAAGAAAACCTCTCACAAAAAGCGAGTGGAGGGCCAAGAGGACAGCTGCACACTGTGCTTTCACTTCATACCGACTCCCTCACAAAAGGCTTCAGGGAAAATTAAAGGACGGGGCACTGGCACGCTTGCTTGCTTGCTTTTTTGTTTTTTTCCTCTTTTCTTTCTCTCTTTTCAAGGATGGAAAAGGAAGTTTTAAACCACCGAGAATCGCTCCGGAGCAGGCTTTGTACAAAAGAAACGGCCACATTGAGACCCCCTGATTCAAATGGTATAACTGCTGCTTAAATATCGTGTGTCTGTGCATTCACGCTGACGACGGAGGAGAAAATCCCCGTGGCTGCTGGATGCTTTGTGCCGTCTTTAGATCGCGTTTCTCAGCGAGGCCCTTTGGCCCCTCGCCGTCACCAGGCGCTCTGCGGTTCTGCTCATTTTAACGAGAGCAACAATGAAGACAAGTCGAGCTGAAATCAATGCCACCCCACTGCATTTAGAGGTCTGCAGCCGATGCATTATCCACAAGCAATCCAGTCTCCTCCTCCGGCACACGCTGACAAGGACAGCAGGCTGCAGCTGCATAGGTTGAGAAAATCTGTCAACATTAATAGAAAAATGTTTAGGAAACGATGTTATCTGCGCTGCTACATCTCCTGGGTGGCCTCTGCAGTGTTCTGCATTAAGGTCAATAAAGGCAAACCGACAAACCAGAAAATGACTCCTGCTCCCAGTTCAGCCGGGTCAAACATGCCGGTGGGACCGATGTGCTGTCAGCTATGAAGAGCGCTGAGCTGGAAACAGCTTAAGGAGTATTGAGTCCAAGGTGAAATACAACAGAGACGTCCTGAAAATGCACAGGAATTGAGTTTTCACAAAGCAGAAATCAACTCTGGTTGACGTTTCTGTCTCCTGATGGAACGTTTCTGTCCTGTCTTCTCCATTTTATTTTATTTTTTTTAACATTTTAAACATCAGGTTTATCGACACGACTGCAAACAAGACATACGACAGCAATTAAGTGCATCATAAAGTGATGGAAGAAAAAGGCACCTGATTAAATTTAACCTTTGTCTTGTTCTACTGCAAAACCAAATAATTTCTCTTACATCCTGATGTAATTAATGTAATATATGGGACATAGGGCTTATTCTGTCCTCTTGCTCGTGTACATCTGTGAGGTTGAAGTTCAGCGACTGGATGTTCATCTTGGACAGATTAAAGGTGTAAAGAGAACAGAAGGGCACCCATAAGAGTCCATTCCTCTGCCTATTCACCTCCGAAACAAATCCTCCAAAACCATATATGCTGATGACATTCGCCTGATAAGCATGCATCAGAAAAAGAAGAAAAAAACTCCTAAATTAACCTTGTTAATAAAAAATCGAACCAAAGTTAAGCATCCAGCTCAGCACAAATGAGCCTACGTTGGGTCTTTGCATAATTTAGAGTCTGACAGGATGATTTCCTCAGAGGGAGACAACCTAAAGCTTCACACTGTGAGTATCAGCAATGGATCATCTGCACTCCAGAGCAGAGAAACCTTTTCCTCGTCTGACCCCAGTCGGACCTCCGGCTCCCTGCAGCATCAACTGTAACACCTCCACACATCTGAGAAGTTGCGCTTACTCAGCACTATGCAGACATCTCCAGTAAACCAACTGTCTGTCTTGGAGGAGTCACCCACCAGATGATCCACCACCCAGCGTGTCTGGGAAAGTTTCAAACAGACTCCTGATCTCAGACCTGACTCAGCAAATCCACGGACAGACCGCGGCCGATTATGCACAAGAGGAGCTTTCTTCACCCTCCTGATTGGATCGTGTGACCTCACATTAAGGTGGGTTCTGCTGCCAAGAACTCATCTGTGACAGTCAGGAACCTCCAGGCTTAACCAGGGAGATTGGAAGGTGTTGCTGTTGGCTCGAGGACTTTTCTTATTACAGTTTGCAGCTTTGCATGACTTGCCTGGACTCAACCATTCCCCTCAACTGAAATGACAACAGAGAGCGTACGTTGAGACTCATCGGTTGGCTCACGTTGCTGACTACATTTTAGAGAGAATAAATGACCTGAACACATTCATTTTGTAGGATTTTGAACTTCAGTTCAGTATGAGCAAGTTTCTGCTCCAAAGTCTAGAAAACATAAAGAAAATACATGATAATCTTCTGTAAGGTTAAAAAAGGGCAAATTAAAAGGATCTGTTTCTTTTTTTTAGGGACACAAAAACCCAAATCTTCTTCCACCAGTTACATTACCATCATGAACTGCAGTATTTTTCTGCACACACCCTCAGAGACAGGAGTGTCTTTGTGCTGCCCTGACTTCATATCTCATCATCAAAGCTGAACTGGCATCTCGGGTTTGATTCATTATTCATTCTGAATATTTGAATGTGGGCAGTGGCTCAGAGGTCTGGAGCCGGGCGAGATATTTATCTGCATCCCGACATTCATGCACATCCTTAACAATAACTGCAGGTTCAGTTACACTATCTGCTGCTGCCAGAGGATCAACATCACACCTGCTGCTTCAACATTTCTACCACGTTTAAGGGTAATATTAGAGCACAGAGGGTATTTGTGGGTAATATCAATGAGCCAATATCGATTTTTTTATGAGAAAAAACTTCTAATTTTGCTAAATCTGCAGATGTCCTTTATATATACACACATGCAGTTTACAACGAGGACACCGCTTGGCTCTGCACCACCAGCTGCTCTGCTACATGTGCTGCAGACGGAGCAAACAATGGAAAAAAAGCAGGACAAACTATGTAATGAACATTTCTAAATGATCCCAAGCATCTTCTTCTGTGTAAAATAACCCTTTTTCCATCTTTACAACACAAATAGCAATACTGACATATCTGTGACAAGCCCATCGACAACTCATGTATCAGTCAGGCTCTAGCTACCACAGAATTTGTGTAAAGTTTGAATTTGTCACTTTTTGTCAACCTTTTATCATCAAGACACCCAAACCAGTGCTTTCACTTTTTCCTGCTTCACTGGTTTCATATCAAACCAAAGAGCCACCAGACCATCAAACAGAAAGAGAAAACCCTTCAAAAGTCTGCTCTGAGTTTCAGTTTGCCCCCTGTCCTTCTACCTGTCCATTACCGAAATCCACCTGAACCCTGAGGTGAGCCACAGAAAGTCAAAATAAAGCATGCACTTAAGACCCACAAAAAAAGAAAAGCAGCTTCCTGTGTCTGCAGGGCACACCAAAGCCTAAAAATAACGATAAATGACACTTTTGCATCGGTCTGGACCACACAAGAGTCGCTTTTTATACATGCAAAGAGCAGAAAATCTATTTTAAACAGCTGTCATCTTGAATGTCACCTCACATTGGTAGGAATATCCATGCATGCCTGAGTGGATAATCATTACAGGACTTTACAATCATTTCACAGCCGTGGATAAGGAGAGGGACTTCAGAAAGCTGCTTTAACACAGAGTGCAGAGGAAAAGAAAAAAAAAAGTTGTACTCAGTTGGCCACAATGACATTTTATGGGGAGGCAATAATAAGTACTGCCCTCTGGAGAGCTGCAACTATTACAACGCAATTAAGAGTTAAAGAGTGTAATTCTCCCAAAATGACACCGCAATTTAACATGACATTCAAAAGAACTTTGAAAACGACCGAACCAGCATCAGCTGCGTATCATTAACACACAGCAGCCCTTCTTACAGCAGCAGCAGCAGCAGCAGCCTTACCGGGATCTTCTGAGCAGCATTTCCAGCTGATGCAGGATGGACACACTTCTTGGCTGGAACTTTCCGTCAGCTTCCTCTCGGCTTTGCTGCAGTGCGTCTGTCCTGTCCCGTCCGACTCTGGATGCTCTGCACAGGTGAAAAGAGGGGGGGAAGGCTGCCGACCGACTCGGAGGCTCGGAGGAGAAAGGAGGGAGTTGGGAGAAAGTGACGCCAGATATGAAATCCTGAACTGCCCACTTTTTCACCCAACAATCGGGGATGGAGATGACGCATGCCTGTCAAAGAGAGGGGGGAGAGTAGAGAGAGAGGAGGCTGGGAGGGATGACAGCTAAAGTAACCGATGTAATAGGCTGTTAAGTGCAGCCTGCACTCAGGAGATGACCTGCATGTTTTTTTTTCTTTCTTTTACTGCAGGGACAAATACATTGAGCGTCATTTGGAGGCTGAGTTGAGTCAGCGCAGCAGCAGCAGCAGCTCTGGAGTGCTGCTGCTGCTGCTGCTGCTGCTGCAGGTTCTGATATTGCAGCAGAGCCCCCTATGCTGGAGAGAGATAAGAAAGCTGCCTCTTCTGCCACTTTCTGTCTTTTTAAATCATCCTGAGCAAGTTTGCACACATCACCGCTGAAGTCATGAATCATCCTGCAGAGAAACAGGCCACAGCAGCTGCTCGGGCATTTCAAACTTCAATCTGCTGGCTGTGTTTAACATCTGATTAGAGAGCATTAAAGTGAATGTCACTGTTTACGAATTCATTAACTGCAGCTCATCCACTGGGAAAAACCACAAAAAGATATTTACCAGCATGAAACATACTTCAAAGTAGCACAAAAATAGAAATATAAGTGGTTCTGTTTAAAGCTGTTGTTAATTACAGGTTGGTGAACGAACCTCTCAAATGTTAATAAAACTGCTGGTGAAAAGCAATAAAGTCTGCGTTTGTGGTCCAAGGTCAAATTAATCTGCATTGAGGCAAAAATAAACAGTGTGCCCCTTATACCGGACCTCCTGATGCATCATTATGTATCCTGGCATCTTAATCGCCTCTCTCTGTTTGTTGCTTACACCCATAACAACTCACCACTGTCTGTGTTTTTTCCATGAAAATAATCCCATCCTGCCTCCGAATGGATTAGATGCAACTCTACTTAACTACTCCCTTGAAAATGTGCAGATCTGTGAAGTGTCTGCTTCTGTTTCCAAAAACCTCACCCTCACTGCAGCTCAGCACGCCAGCTCACCGAAGACTCTGCTCACAACTACTCTGTGGTAGATAATAGGAAGTTGTAAACTGAGGTAATTCAGCTGTACCAAGAAGAGTGGTGACACAGAAAGTATTCTTAAAACCTTCACTTACATATGCAGGAAGTCTGAATCTGTGTTTTTGAGACTGTCATTGGTACATTGGAGTTTTAAGGTGGAAATGTCCTCCAGCTCTAAAAAACATTACATGGACATGTTAACAAGGTAGAAAAGCTTGATTTTCTCCAAAAGGAGTCTTTAAACCCAGATGCACATTACGTAAAAGTTCATCTATTCAAGATCGCTTCTAATGTTTAACTGGTTTACATTTTATACCTGCTTTCTATACCTTGCTTTGTTTTTTTTAAAAATCTGCTTTTATTCAACTTGTTTGTTTCTGTTTTTATCTTGTATCCTGTAAAGCGACTTTGAGCATCTTGAAAAGCACTATAGAAAATAAATGCATTATTATTATGATTATTATTAGAGTTGTTCAAAATGTCCAAAGCTGAAGGTGAGATGAAACGAGAGTCATGCTGTTCACTGCTGAGTCTCTGTGGAACAGACAGTAATGATTTTGCACTTGTTTGTACAAACTCAAGACATCCATCCATTATCTATACATCGCTTAATCCTCAGTAGGGTCGCGGGGGGGCTGGAGTCTATCCCAGCTGACTCAGGGTGAAGGCAGGGGACACCCTGGACAGGTCACCAGTCTATCACAGGGCTACACTTAGAGACAGACAACCAAGCACACTCACATTCACACCTACGGACAATTTAGAATCACCAATTAACCTCAACAAGTTATTGGACTGTTGGAGGAAGCCGGAGAACCCGGTGACCTTGGAGGCAACAGTGCTACCAACTGCATCACCTTGCAGCCCCAAAATCAAGACAGAGTTGAAAAATGAAAAAGAGCTTGAGAGAGAAATTTAACATTTTTACATTTGGCAAACTGTTGCAGGGAGTGAGTACAGTTCCTCAAATGGCCACTTGAGGCTGACTAGAAAAGCACATCAGTCCCCATAGACCCTCAGGTCAAAATATTCAACTTTACAGCGAAAATAAACACGTTTACAGCCTGGTACAAAAAACAGTGTTGTTCTCAGCAGCTACTCTCCCTGTTGTTGACAACTACACAGGGTTCAGTTGTTATATAACTCATCTGTTTGAATTGCATTAAGGCTTAAAGTTATCCATCGCTAAGGATGTAGCTGCTGTAAGTGATGTGTGACCTGGCTCGCCTCAGCTCCAGTCCCTCTCCATCTCTTTGCTAACTTTTGGATTAGCTGGAAGCTATGAGGGGTCAGGCACTGAAGATGTCAGTAGCCACACTGAGCTTCAAAACAGCTGTCTGGGAAACTTGTGGGTGACGTCACACAGGGTTTTTCCATCTTTATATATACAGTCAATGGTTAAGATGAATGACACATAACCACATTAATGTCCACCGTTTAATTCCTGGCAAGTTGGACCCACCATATGCTGCATGTCATACTCCACCCTCCTATATTTCGGGTCTAGATCTCAACTGTAACTATCGATAACATCATAAATCATAACATCATAAATGTCAAAAAACTGTTTCACAAGCACTTTGTTCAAAGCATACTGACATCTTTATCATTTAGGTTGCCATAATTTCATGTTGCATGTAAATTTTCTATCTTTTATTACCTATAAACAAGCAGAAACGCTGTAAATCTGAGGACTTGAGCCAGTTATGTTCCTGTCATGAGTGGAGTTAGTGCTGACTCATCTCATTTTATGGTCCAGCTGAACCTGTAGGCTTTATGAGTTACATACATTACTGTGCACTTCCAGATTTTCTCGAATATCTGATGCATGCCTCCCACCTGTTTATACTGTACGTAACAGACACACACAAGAGGAATCCGACCCGAGTCGGTGTGTAGCTGTGCAGACAGAGTGAATGGTGCTTTGTAGCGGACCTGAGGAATCTCACACCCAGATAACAGCAGGACTGTCTGGGAAGGAAATGTCAAAGCTCCGAGAGCAGACGGAGATCAGAGGTGGGCTTCCAGCTATGACCGACTGTGGCAGCGACTCAGTTTGATTCAAGTCCAGGCAGCGGTGAGACATCATTATCTGCTGTCATTTGTCTGCAGCAGCAGGGTCGCGGAGCAAAGTGAAGAAGAAAGTCGGCCCTCAAGCAGAAAAGACAGACAAAGAGTCCGTCTTTCAACAACTTTCCTCACCAATCGTTATAAGTTTACAGTTGACCATGACCTCTGACCTTCGTCTGTAGAGTCGGGCAAAGAAGAATAGGTCTTTGTTATGAGGATAATGTGACAAGGAAAACTCTAAATAGAGCTTCTGGAGAGATGATGCTCTCAGCTGCTGTTTTTTAAGATCAAGAGAGAACCTTAAACTCTGGCATTTAAAGCAAAACACTGTAAACTGTTAAACACAATGTTCCCTTCATGAATGATCCATCAGCAATAAAACACAGTTTAATACACACAGATACAGTTTGCTGTTTCAGCCTGTAGCTTATGCTGGAAAATGTTACCTGATGTACAGAATACAGTCAGTTTGGTGTCAGTTGGATGACTTTGTGGCTCTGCTTTCTGTTTCACATCTTAGCTCTCTCAAGTCAAATATATCTTTTAAAAGTGACCCAAGAATGTTGAGAAAGTCACAAAAACTACAATTGCAAAGGTCTGTGTAAGTTATATCCTTTCAAAGAAAATGGACTGGTTGATTTGACATATTGCACTTACAATGTGTGTGTTATGCAATGGATGGATTGCAGCTGGACATGGACATGTAAAAGACCCACAGTCATGCATAGGATCAAGAGAAATCTGATTATTGCATTTATTTGTATTCATGTTGCATCCCTTTTTGAAAGCTCAAGCATCTTTGTGGTCTTTTTGTCCCTCTTTTTCTCTTTCTCTTTTTTGTCTCTTTGCAGTCGTTTTGTGTCTCTTTGTGGCTCTTTTGAGTCATTTTGCACCTCATTCTTGTTTTTTTCAATCATTTTTTTGATCCCCTTGCAGTTTTTCATCTCTTTTTTTGGTCACTTGATGGACTCCTGAGGCTCCTGCACCAGTTCACTGATCCTTTTATATATTTTACAGTGAACTTTTCTGTATCTCCATCACATTTCAGAGGCAAAAATTTTACTTTTCACACCTCTGAAAGTTATGTTTCAGATTAAACTTTTACACACAAACATTTTTAAAATTAACTTTCCCTGCTGTGTATGAAACAGGGGAAATTTGCCCCACCTACGCTAAGATCTAAATTCTCAAATGCGTCATTAATCACAGTATTACTACTGCAGCACTGGCAGGAGTCATAGTTGTCGTTGTTGGATACTCTTACGTAGATAGGAGATGTAATTACTTCTTCCATCACTGAGGTCATGGATGCATCCTTTCCAAAGTACTTATTAATAATAATGTTAGTAACTGAGTTGGATTTGATCCACTCCAAGTGATGCAACAAGGGGTTTGATGCCACTTGAGACTTTCCTGATTATAGAGGATTTATAAAGAGCTGATGAGGTGACGAATGGGATTTGGTTGGGCTCTGAAATGACACCTTTATCCATATTGTTATTTACAAAATACAGAAATCTTTTGAAACTCCCTTCGACTGACATCTGGGAGCAGGAGTGAGATGCTCAGCTGCAGGATCACTTCCAGCAACATGCTTATATTGTACGCTAAACACAGAGGATTCTAGCTTTTTGAATGAACAAACCCGAACATTAAATCTGTAAATCACATCTGGATGAGAGTCCAAAAGGAGAAGCGAGCAGTGTTTTACTTTTCAGCTCCTTACTGTAACACATCGAGGTCACATACAAGAATCCGCTGGGATCCGACTAAATTAGACCAAACACAGTTAGACATGCATGCAGGCCGTGCCTCAGACCTGCATACAAGCTAACGTTACATTTTCCAGCAGCCTTCAAACAACCGGCCTATAATTAGACACTATCATTACATTGTAGCTGAGCTCAGATCAGCGAGTGAGTCAAGAGCAGCACTCAAATTTGGTCTCAAAGTGTCTTCAGATGTTGTGGACATGTTCGAGCTGTCACACGTCCCTGTTAATTCTAAAACATCATGTTTTATGTGCAAAATCTGCACAGCAAATTTGCAACCACTTCATCATGTACGGAAAGAGATAGTAAGTGACTGCAAGCGTGTGTTTAAAACAAATTAGGGCGCTTTTAATGTAATCTGACCTGTTGGATGAACAAACTCCTGCTGCTGCGTTCGGTTCTGACACATGCAGGCTGCACCACCAGGTGGGACTCATTAGTTTACGTGGCTGGGTAGCAAATGTGACTCAGCTAAAATGCAGAACACAGCCTGCAGTTTATTTTTATGTATTCTTAATTCTGCTTGAGTCATGTCAGTGGTTTCACTTAACTGGGTTACCAGAACTGCTGTCAAATTACCACAAAGTAGAAATTACAAGAGGGCCGATCTTAAAACTCATTTCCCTCCAATGCACAAGCGAAGACTCCCATTAAATGTGTGCCTTTGTGTGCGTTAATGGAAAAAATCTAAGACAAATAAAGCAGCACAAAGGTTCACTTCACCAACATTACACTTCACCTTGCTGCAATCCCAGACTGGAATCTGTGCAACACTCACGCAGCGACAGGAAAGACGACCAGCCTTTGAATCATTTTTCCTCCCATAAAGGCAAAAACCTCAAAAACCCTGTTTCCGCTGACTGGCTGTTTTTATTCCCTCTTGGACGCAGAGCGGCAGCGGCAAACTGGTCGAGGAGGGACGAGTCTGGGAAAGCTGCTGCACTCACCGGCCAAACCAACCAGTTGCCATGCTTTCTGCATGATGTTACTGCGCTGACCAGAAATTAGGGTATGGAGAGCCGCTGTGAAATTTTGATGCAATTATACTATCTGTGACACATCGTTTTTTTGTGCGTGTGTGTCAGTGCCTGGCAGGGACACTAGTTGCTTCACCAGCTGGAGATCTGGCAACAAGTTAACTCGGCCTTTCAGTAAATCAATACGTGTGGTTAACCGTCGAGGAAAAAGAGACTTCATGCGCTTCACGGGGCGCCTCCTTTGTGTATGAGAGATAAATGTACAGCGGAGGATGAGCTGTTCATTGATACAGATAAATGTGGATATGTAAAGCTATAATGGTATATTTAAGTAAAGTTTTTGTATGATGTGACGAAAATATCCAGTTTATTCAGGGACATAGCAAAAGCTTATGAAATACGGATGTCAAAATGAGGCCACATTCTTGAGAGCAACCTTACCTGCCAAAGTGTAACCAAAAAAAAGTGAAATTTAACAAAGTTTTTATATAATTTTCTTTATTTTTAAATGTACCTGATCATCCACAATATTAAAACCCCCGGCTAATATTGTTGGAGCAGTGTGATCCTCATGGATCAGGCTTGTTCTGATGCTCGATCAGATTAGAATCAGGGGATTTTGGAAGCCGGGTCAACGCTCTTGGTTGTGTTCCTCGAACAGTTCCTGAGCAGTTTTGTTGTGGGACACATTACCCTGGGACAGACAAATTTTCAAAACGTGACCCGGCTGAATCATTACTCACTGTGGTGGCACAGAAACTGATATCTCTCTAACATTTTTCTTCTGTATGGGAAAACTGCTGTCGGCCAAATAGTCAACTTTTTGATTATGCAGACACTGTAAAGATTCATATATGAGCTGTTTTCTGTAATCCCCAGCTTCACTTTCAAAGTTAGACTTTTTTAAAATTGCTGATATCACAATTTAAACTACATTAGGGTTGAGATTTAACTTTAATGAAGCCTGAGGGTTTAACTCAAGCTTCACTTTTGGTCATGTGGGAAGGGGGCCAGACTTTTTAATTTGAGGTGGGTTGGGGGTAAAGTTGCCACGGTGGGGTGTGTTTAGTCTGGAACAATGTTTAGGTGGGTGGTGCGTGGCAAAGAGATGTCTGCATGAAGGCGAGGACTCGAGGTTTCCCAGCAGAGCATTGCATTATAACATGATCACTGAACATGATGGTTTTAATGTTATGGCTACACTGGTGCAAATTTACATCTTTATCTCCCTACATGATGGTCTTAATGTTTTATCACACTGTATACTTATTTTAGTATTGCTAATTACGAATTTATTCCAAAAGATGTGCAAATAATTACAAAATAGAACTAGTAAACCTACCGAATTGCCAGGATAAAATATAAAAAATGACATTCAGCCCTGGATTTAAATGATTATCTGTTAACTGTGTTCATTATTTACCCAAAAACAACCCAAAAAATAACCCAAAAAGCCATGTACTCTTTTCATTTTCCTTCTTTTTTTTTTTAAACAGACATTACAATAGAAAATTGACATAAACTAAACACGTCTTAAATCTATCAGAGTGTCAGGTTGGTTTGTAAGTTGTAGTTGAGGAAAATGTGGGTTAAAAACTGATGTGCTGTCCCACTTCAACAGCTGCTATGAAAACGTCCTGTATTATTTTAATAGGCCTTTTTAATGGGGGACATTTGATTAGCTTCAGCAGGAAAAACACACATGAAACCGATAATATTTACGCTGGCTCCGGACCACTAAGGCGTCTCAGGGTTTGGAGCCAACATGTACAACACCACGGCGCTGGAACCTGCACTTCTACATGAAATTCAATTATTTATGTTCTTTCTTTTGCATCATATGGATCAAATTTCATCAGATTCAGATTAGCTTTATGTCTCTAGAAAGTTGTTTTCTTCTAAAAATGCTAAGCTAGATATTGAAAATGACTTCAGCTTAATTTCAAGTGCATATGGAAGAAGAACAAGGGTGTAAAACAAAATGTTGGGTACCTCTGGGGACTGTTAACAGGCTTTATGGGTTCATTATGTACATTATGTCGCTGAAACCGACCTCGTACAACATCTGACACACATTTTAATCATTAGATTTACAGCGAAAAGATGATAAAACATATTGAGAATTGGAAAAAATCATACTGTAAGTGAAAAAAAAAACAAACCCTGCTGCATTTATAGTGATTTTTCCTGCAGCCTGTAAAAGATCCGTCATTTCCTCTAGCAGGTCATAAATTCTCAAATGAGGTCATAATTGAAACCTGAAAAAAAAAACCTGTCCCATAACAGGTGAGACATGCAGCGCCAGTGTATAAAAAGTCAAACGAGGTGAGCGAGGACTTTGTTGAAACTAACCAGTCTCTGTGCCGTCTCCTCCCCGGCTATTTCTTTCCCCACATGGTTTCCCAGACGTGTTGGAAAGACGGGCTCATTTGTCTACAGGCTCTCAGTTTTGGAGAGCAGCACGTCTGGGATTCTGTAAAATAATACCACTATTTTCAGCCCTGTGAACGATCCAAACAGGCCGCCACCATTACCATTAATAATCCCGCCAGTACCGAGAATAATGCGACTTTTCCAATCATGCAGACAGAACCAGCAGTTACTACTGTTCCCCCCGACGCTGGCACCGACGCAAGCTTACTCAACATGGTCATCTTAGCCGAAACGCTGCTTAAGATTCTCATACTTATGTACTTAAGGTTTTACTCGTGTTCAGGGACTATTTTTCCAAGTATTTGCATAGTGTGGGAACAGAATTTGATTTTCTCCTTCCAAATTACATACGATGAGGCTTTTGTACCTCAGCTGATTTTGTGGCCACTTGAGGGCAACGAGCTGTAAGCAACACCGCCGTGTTATTACCTTATAAGCTGGTTTGATGAAAAAGTGAGCAGAGAACAGTTCATTGACACGTCCTGCAGGCAGAGAAACACTGCCATTCTTTCTGAATCATGTACAACTACATCCCATTTCGTTCGATCCTGAAGTAAATATCTGGCTGTTTAACTGCTAAATGCTCCACAATATTCAACACGTAGTCACTATATCCCTGAAAACAGATGCCTGATGTTGCTAGAAACAGATTTGATGAGACAGATACAACATTCAGTACCAAACCAGCTGAAAGACACTAAAATGCTCCGTTGAGCTGAAAGGAACAGAGTCGGGTTGGTTCATCACGACAAGGTTCCCCTGATCCGCCACACACAGCCACCGGACTACCTGCTCGTCTAAAGAACACTTTAAACTTTTGGTTAATTACATGAAACTACTGCGTGCATGATCTGCATCAGTAAGGACGTACTTATAACTTCAAACTTTGTAACTCGTGATTTATTAAGTTTGTTCTTCCTTCGTCTCACTCAACCAGAGAACATAATGATCTAGCTGATCCTCACCATTATTCTGCTATAAGGGAAAAAAACACTCTGGCTTATTTTTATTTCTTTAAATCAATCATAATTGTAAAGGGAAGAGCAGAGCCCAGGATGCAGCAACAGTGTCCCCTCGAAATAGAGACGGTGGTGGAACATTTGCATGTAATTTTAAACCCTCTGCAAAACTGAAAATTAAGGTTGTAGGTTACTAATCTGGAGGTGACTGATTGAGAAACCAGTTCTTCTGAGACAGAGACTAAAACCCAGTTTGACATTTATTCACAATATTACAAAGAAACAAACTGAAAGCTTCATAAACACTGAATGATTCAGGAAACCTCCAAGTAGCAGGTCTGATTTCACCTCCTCCTAGTGCTTACAAACCATTTCCTTAATAACTTGTATGCTGCGACAGCATTTCAGAGTCCATACACTTTCCTTTTGTCATCCCCACACAGTCCTTCTTTGACCTTCAGTTCAGATTCCCACCAGAACAAGGTATGTTCAGAGTCCGTGTGAGAGCTGGACAGCAGCACAACAGTGAGCCTGAATGTCTTGGATGCCTCCTTTTCAGTACCAGTAGGACCTTCGGTGCCTCCTGGTCTCCTGGATACCTAGTTTCTCCATGACCTCCTCCTCCAGGGTTTTCAGAGATGGTATGTACGTCTTTTCTAGAGTGTCTTCAGGACTGGTGTCTTTAGGGCCATCTGTGAGATAAACGGATAAATTAAAACCATTTCAAACACGGAAACATTGAGTCAGTGACCAAATATTGTTCAAAATGTCAACAAATTGACAGCTCTAGCCTTTTTGTTTTTTATATCATTGGACCATTTTAGGAGGATACATATTTATAAAAAACACTAAAAACAACTTTCACATACTGATAATGTCATTGAAATATGTTTAGCTTTTATTGAAAACAACTTGAGCTGATCCTAATGTCAGGGACAGGAATGACATCACTGGAGGGTTGTTCGCTTTGGCTAAACTTTGCTCTCCCCATGTGTCTCCTAGCTTGGAAAGAAACATTTCTTCCACTGTGAAACAATCGAACTGCATCACACAGAAACCTATTTTTGGTATCCAAGTCTGCACAGGCAGGAAAAATATACAACAGCTGCTTCTAATGTGCTGACTGTTAGCTACACCTGGAATAAACCGGTTACCGAGAAGAATCCCCCCTCCAATCTAAACACACACACTTACCTTTCCACTGAAGTGGCACGATGCCATCTCGTCGCTCTACAACAGGTTTGGGAATGATTCGACCCGTCCTCATCGACACGCGGACCCTCTCGCCCTCCTCTGTGAACTTCCACTCTATCTGAGTGGGTTTCCTGAGTGGTAGAATCAGGATCAGTGCGTTTTAATTGGTCTGTTAGGAAGATCTGCTTCATTTATCAGAAAAATCCGACAGTGTGGAGGATAAAACAGGCATTAACTACAGCACAGAAGCATTACAGATACAAACCTCCACAATACTACCAAGAACAGTAAAGTTGAGCTGACTCACTCAAGGCTCTCTTATCACATGAACACCTGGAGTCACAACTTCTACACAAGCTACAGCACTTACAAATAAAGTTAACAAGAATACAGGACTATGTAATTAAAAGCACTGCAGCTCATTTGGACTATTTTCACATCCTGAGATGGTTGTGCACGTACAATGTCACAATTTTATTCCAGGGTTGTGTTTCAGTGCACCTTACCTGTCTGTGGGGTCAATAAGGGAAACAGCTTGGAGCATAATTGGAGCCTCGCTGGCAATGTAGGTTCCTTTGTAATCTGGAGTCTTTCCAACATATCTGAAATGCTAAGGCAGAAAAGAATAGCTCAGTTTTTCAACATAAAAGGCTCAAAAACCAAGCTGTACGTTCCCCTGCTCTCTCTCCCATATACACTGTCTGTCTCACTCTTCAAATAATGACCATAACAATTCCAACAAATAATCTTTTTTTATTAAAGGGGAACAAAAATCAAATGGTTTTCTTTGGTGCACTTCATTGGACCCTGACCACCCTGATCCCAGACATCTGGCTCCATCTGCTGGAGCTACAGAATAAATGCACTGCAGTTTACACAGCTACAAAATCATGAGCATGACAATCTCACTGCTGACTTTAGGTTTTGGTGAAGATTGCCAATGTCATCTCTCTGAAGAGGGTTTACGTGTTTCTTGAAGTATCAGCACTATTTGTGGACAGAACAAATAGCTTATCGCCTTCTCAACAGCAACTTTACCTTCTGTCACAATCAAACAATGTGCTGTTATAGTTTAAACGGTTTCTAATCGTCTTTTTAGATAACAACACAATTTTTTTCTTTTTAAATGACAGAATAACGTAGAGGAGACATACAGAACTAAATGTTCAACAAGTAAAATCTAACACATCTGTTCAGTCGTCTCTGAGAAATTAATTAATTCCTTACTGTGTTCAGTCCCTCCAGAATAACCCAGTTTCTGCGTCTGAAGACTTGGATCACTTTTCCCTGCTTGCCTTTGTCCTTCCCTGCAAGAATCTCGACCTGAGAAACAGACAAAAAGCAAACAGTTAACTCTAGATGTATTTAATGTACTTTTTAAAAATCTATCCTTTTTGTCATTCCAGTTTCCTGTAGTAGTCTCATGCACCGTAGACAGCAGATGTATTTTACTTTTCATGACACCAGCACAGTCGTGGAAACACTGAAACAATTGTGGCTTCAATATTACAAACAGCAGCTGTATGTCATAAAATGGCTAAGCATTAAAAACTTTACTTTTTGTTCTGAATGTATTTTTAATAACAGGTCCTTTTGGAAAGTGTTTTTAAAGGATGCAACTGGTATAAGTTATAAAAAGCTCATAATCCTTCCAAATATCTTAGTTATTTTATTGGTTGCACATGTTCAGACGTGGGCTGAAAGGTGGCTCGGTGGTTAGCACCGTTGCCTCGCAGCTAGAAGGTCGCCGGTTTGCGTCCCGGTGAGGACACCCGGGATCTTTCTGCGTGGAGTCTCCATGTTCTCCTCGTGCAGCGTGGGTTCTCTCCGGGTTGGAGACTCTCAGGAACAAACATTTAACTCCACCTGCACTCTGCTGGAAGCAAAGGTCTTGAGCCTCTGTTAAAGCCCCTTTCACACATGGAGACCTAAATGTGTCGGTGTCACTTTTTGGCAAAAGCCGAGCATACTAGGTGGGATGTAGTAACATTTCCATATCGCTTTCAAAACATCATAAGCCTGACCTGCATGCTGTCACATTGACAGCAACATTAACAACATTTCTGCACCAGTGTTGGTTCAGTAACATCACAGAGCGCTCAGAAAGAACTGTTTGATGTCACACATCACAAACCATCATCCTCATGTTATACAGTTACATCTATTACAAACTGAAATGCCCCAAAAAAGACTATCCTGTGTTTCAAAACAGATTATGATAGGACAGGTTAATGAGACTCAACATCTGGGTTTGCACAACAATAGTTCAATTTGTAGCTTCCAGCTGTTTGTAGAAGTCTTCTCTCTGAGTGTAATCAATACCTGTAGCATCACAGAGCAGCAGGATGCATATGAGCGTTTCCAAAGCGAGAATGTTGCTCACATTTATTGGTGTAGCAAAAGATTGACAGCAGCTTTTAGGAATTATTTACAGTTAAAAATGATTGCCTGACATCTAACAGCAAGTCACACAGTGCACTTTTCTTCACTTCAGACAGACAAAACAGTTCATAAGCTGCAATACATAGCAGATTTAAATGTCCTGTCCAATCACACGTGCATAACTAACATATGTGTGGCAGGGCTTTCTCCCATCGCTGTCATGGGGATGTCTGAATGACACCAACACTCATGTAAAAGTAATCCATGTCTGAATACCAGAATGCTGTCACTTTAACACATGGATGAAGTCAGTGATGTTATGCATCCCATGTCTGAAAACTGTTTAATACACTGTTACAGAAAGGTAGGAAACCTCAAAATTACACGTTTATGTATGCTGTCTTGTCTTCTAAATGACTTTATGGTCTACAAATAAACTAGATTAGATTTATTTTAGGGCAATATACTAACAAGAAAAGAAAAACAGAACATTATTGCTGTGACACTTTGCTTATTAGACTAGACTAGATTAGATGTCAGACCTACAAGCGAAACCTTTTCCTGGTGAAATCCCACAACTGAACACTGCTTGATTACCAGGCCTATGTGGAGTCTATGTGCTGTGCTATTTAATGGTCAGCATTCAGAGAGCTGAGCCACCTGCAGTTTGCTTGTGAAGCCTTTGGGTTTGACCAGAACGGTTGAACTCACCACGTCCCCTTTGAGCACCGGCCAGTCCCGCGACTCTACCGGCTCCACGAACACCTTTCTCCTCTGCTTCCCCGGAGGATTCAACCTTTTGGCAGCCACCGTCCACGGTCTGTTAGTGCCGTAACGGTAGTTTTTGGGCACAAAGACCTTGGCTGCCATGGACAGGAGAGCGGTCAGCCTCATTGTGCTGCGGGGAACAAATAAACCAGTTTCCTCAAAAGGCTCTGTTACAGCAGCAACACAAGCTAGGCTAACGCTAGCTAGCGGGGAACGTTAGCTTAGAGTCGTTAAAAAGCTACTTCCGTAAATGCGCACAGACCTCACACGAAACTGCTATTTATGTTTTCAAAACACCTACTAAAAGTATTGGTATGAAATAAAACAGCGTTACAGACATGCAGAAAAGGGCTTACCCTCTGTTGATGTCAATGTCACATGTAGCATCAGGGCTCACGCCAACAGTAAACACTCGCAGGCAGCGCCACCTGCCGGACAGGAAGACCAGACCGAACTCCACGCATGCGCACTGGTGAACTCTAGTCAAGTTCTGTAGATCTGTCAGATTGATTTGTGGGCAGAATGCAGACTACTGAGGGCAACTTGTCCTTCACTCTACTGCGGCTGTATTCACATCACAAATTATTGATAGGAACTCTACATATCACTGATCCCAGATGCATCATTTTTTTTAATTTATTCAAATAAACTGCACATGCAAAGTAAGATCACTCAGGTAAATGTGTGTTACACATTGTAGAACGTTTAATATTTACAGCATATTTAGCATATAAGCTTTTCAAAGTAACTCTCACTGCTTCATTTTAAATACTGACTGCTTTATAAATGATCCGTTTTGCCATTTATTTGCTTAGCTTGGTGTAATCTTTAAATAAAAGACTATTCTCACATGGTTTGATGAGAAGTAGTTTTTACTCCTAATGGCTATTTTATAAAGATGTCATATTAAATTTTGAATCTAAAACCCAGACAATCAATTTATGGCAGGTGCTAATTTTTTATTTTTTTTTAATGGGAAATCACTTGCATGTCTTTTTTAAAACTGCTTTTCTTAAATCCCATTCTAAGTTTTTTTTTTCTTGTTCTTGTTGTCCCTTTTTATTTTCACAATATTTCATTTTACTGTATTTCATAAATGGGCTTTGGTTGACAATTTTCTTTTAAAATGGAACAATCTGCATCGTTCAACACTATTAGCAAAAATATTATACAGGTGTGAACATAAACTAGACATTTATTACAAAAGTTACATTTCTTATGAGGGCAATATTGCGTTTCATAAAAATAAAATAAAACCTTTTTCTGACAGTTTTTTAACTGTTCTGGCTCATTTTATTATTACATTTTTACATTTGAGCTAGTATTCGTACCATTCATCCCTTGTTACGATGAATAAATTTGAATTATATTTTACTTTGGAAGAAGAAAATGGACGACTACTATTTCTATGTTAATTTGCAGTTACATTGTGATGCCTCAGCTGCGTTTTATATTGTTTTTGGCAAATCTTAAGTTGAACTGCTGCATCTCTGTAATTACTAAACTCATTTGTACCAACCACAACAGTTCATCTGTAAAATCTGAAAGGTTCGATGTTGAAACAGGTCCTCGGCTACTTTGACACCACCCATGTAGGCAGATACGGAGCATTATTACAAGCCTCACTGTAACGCTACAAGGATCTGGGATATTTATAGCACTCATGTACCGCAAGACAAGAGGCTGCAGTTTCTGAAAACCTGCAGTCGAACATGTAAGCACAAAGAAGCAGACATTAATCTCTTGAACCACGATTACAGCCACCACACAGCGTTAGTAAATCCACATTAGAACTAAAATACAAGTTTCAACTCAGCGCCTTGCGGATGTTATGAGAGGAGAAATGAGGATGGGTTTAAAACCCTTTGTTTACCCCCAAACATTATAGTTAAAAACTCAACCCATTACAAACTCGAAGCTGTCAGGACACGTTACATAACACCAAAAACTAGTTCAGCTATGGCAGCCTCTGGGGCCAAGCTGTGCCGCGAGGATCTCCTGGGAGCAAATTATTTGTGACAACTGCACACAGACAGAAAAAGGTGCCATTGTTGGTTCATAGGTTTGTATCAGGCGTGAAACAATAAATCAGATTTGAGAAGTTAGGTAGCTTTCCAGTGCTTAAAACCTGATTTGTGATTTCAAGATTCAAGATGCTAATTTATTCAAAAGGAATTAGACAATCCTGTTGGTTCAACCCAAAAATCTGATTGTTTCAGGTGCCTTCCAGAGTGACAGGGTGGATAATCATAAAGGATATGATCAGGATTTATTGGATGTAAACAGAACAGAAGCACATTTTTTTTGTAATCAACATGTTTATTAAATGGACTGGCAACTACAATAGTAAACTAAGCAGCAGATTATGATGAATGGCAGCTTCTGAAAGTAACAGGAAAGCTCAACCAAAAAAAACAAACAAAAATAAACTACACTGTAATGCCAAATGAAACCCTTGGAATTACCTGCGGATGTGAAGTGGCGCTTGGAGCTTTGACCATTTACTATTCTGAAATCAGCAGTGCGGTGAAGGGAAGGTGGCCGTCTTAGACACAACATTCAGAACTATTTGAAGAACAGAGCTTTCCCTTAAGTTCATAATTTGATGAAGTGTAGGCTAAACGAAGGCTGCAAAATACCTGAAAGAACACCGAAGCGATGACAATGACATTCAAGTAACATCGTGAAAAAGGCTTGAACACTTGGGTCGAGTTTGCACCAAAATGATCCGCGGCGGGAAAGTGACAACACCATAATTTGAACAGATGGTGGAATAAACACGTGTTTAAAACATCACAACTTTTGTTTCACATTCAAAATAATAAGACCACTGAAGTAAAACAGACTCGTATTCCAGTTAAGAGGGCGGGAAACCAAAAAGAGTTTTACAGATCGGTCTGTTCTTTCTCTTCAAAAAACAAAAAAACAAAAAAGAAAATGTGTGCAGATCACGTTGGCATGAACACTTTCAGCGTTACACTTCAGAGCTGAAAACGAGGCAGTTACTGAATGTAATCAGGCGTACGTCACCGTTACATCCCCAGTATCGAGCGGCACAAATGTGACCTAAATATGAAATGCAACTGAGTTAATGGTTTTGAAAGCGTTTGCTGGATAATTTCCCCAGAAAAAGGAAGGTGGCCGCTAATAACTTTGCCCCTGCAGCGGTTATCGGTGCTCCACCTCCACTGTCAATGTTTCAAGATCGAGCTCAGACACAACAACATTCAGGAATGTCTTTCAACAATGCACATCATCAGCTAAAGAGAGCTACGCGGGGGTGTACTTTAAGAGGAAGTAACAGCTTAAATCCTAAAATAGTTCTCCTCAAATGGGGGGGTTTACAAATTCATCATGTCCAAAAGCTAAGTAGTCCACATTCGGGATCCTGTGAAATGAATCACATCATTTGGTCACCTGCAATGAAGCTTATACACACCAAAACCTGCGTTGCATAAAAATGTCAGAGCGAACTAGACAATGATTAATGGGGCAGAAGAAAAAAAAAAAAAAAAACAACTCTGAAAGTGCAACTCATCATATATCCAATGGCTGAATAAATGATTGAAATGAGGCTGAGAAGCTAGGTGATACGAATGGAAGTAAAACAGTTATCTTATGAACTAAAGCTGAGTGTGTGGGTGAAAATCTGTTCTTGTTCCTGTACAATATCTACGCTTCAAAATCATCAAATGGAAGTATTTGTCAAATAAATTGATTTTTTTTTTTTGTGATTTAAATCTTCTTTTTCGTATTTACGATATATTCAGTGTTTATTCCCTCTAAACTGAAAAATGTTTTGACACCTAGCATTCAGTCTTTGTAATTATGTAATTGCACTTAGAAATAAAAAATATATACACACCAAAATCCCATTTATAAATGAGCCCTAAAGTGCTCAGTTCAATTGTTTGAAATCAGATTAGCAAACTTTTTGTTGTTTCTGGGATATATGATATTCCAGAAATGGCAAATGAGGATTTGTTTGTCTTTCAATACAAACGCTTAGGTTTCTTTTTTAAAATTCTCCTAATAATTAAACGGCGGAAATCTGGCATCCTGCAGGTAATCATGTCGATGCTTGAATTCCAGAGATAAGCGTCAAAGGTTCTTGGTTTTTTTTCTTCTGTGAGTTGATGTTAAGCGCTGTCTGTCGCAGGCTGCAGGGAGAACAGGGAAGAGCAGTTACAGGAGTTCTATCAGTCGGCTGCTTCGCCGTTTAGTGTCTCTGACAATCCGCACACAACATACAACAACATTACTGCCAGACATCTTTGAAACCTCGGCTTCTTAGACCAGTTTGTAACCTTTTCATTACTTCCATGCAGCCCTTGTTCAATATGCAGTAAATGCCATGTTGTTGTTTTTTATTTATTTTTTAATTTTAGTGTTGGCGTATTAGGTTTTAAGTTTCCACACCTATACATGAAGCATCAGCTATCAGATATGGCTGTTTTTAATGCATAAGCAACCAAAACTAAATCATATTTCTGACAACATCCATGTTTGTAGAACACATTTTTTTATTTTTATTTGGCCTTTTTGCCTTTATTAGATAGGACAGCCGAGAGAGGGACAGGAGAGTGAGGAGGAGAATGAGGGAAGGACTTGCAGCAAAGGGCCATGAGTGGGATTCAGACCCATGGCCGCTGCATCAGGGACTACAGCCCCTGTACGTGGGTCACCAGCTCAACCAGCTGAGCTATAGTGGTGGCCCAGAACGCTGTTTTTACTTCTGGTTTAGTGCCCAGTTGGCACCAGTGCAAGACACTTGCTTGCCCTATTTATATTATATTATTTATATTTATGCGTGTGTGTGTATCTTGATAGCTAAAGGGTGAAGTGGTTCAATTCAAAGTACGGTGGTTAAAATCTAATAACGCTTTTCCTCTTAGTTTTAATTAAAAATAGGTCACAAAAAAGATCAGTAATCATTGATATTGACTGAAGGGAAACTTTTTTTTATTATAATAAAACTGGAAAAAGGCCCGACTGCACTCACGGTATTGTACTAAAGGGAGGAAAAAACTTTAACCAATCACAGCAGTCTTGGGTGATGCTAAGCCCAGGATGCAGCAATGGTGCCCCTGCAAAATATCCTCCACAGGAACTAGTGAGGAAAATGAGACTTTTTCAATAAATGGCGGGCAAACACACAGGAACGTCCCAGTTAGACAGAAAATGTTGGAAGCTTATTCCTGCCTTATTGCACAACCAAAATCTTACTCAAAACTTGCAGGTTGTGGCACAGAGGTGGTTTGAATCATTAATATGCAAACAGCTGAAGGGGAGCAAAAAGACGTAGCTGCAATCTCCATCCTGTGAATCCATGTTTACTGTGTTAATGGTTTTATACGAGCAACTTTCTTCTAGTCTAATTATGGTGTGTCTCATATTCACCCAAGTGTTTACTCATCCCATTTTATTATATAGAAGTGTCTGGCGACCACAGAGTGAAAAGGATCTAAATAATCCCTCGATGTCCCTTCTGAATGCTTCAGAAGCCAGACAGGACAGTGAGCGAGTACGTAAATAAGAGACGAGCTGCACAGATGTGGGATTTACGTTCCGCTTTGATAGAAGGATAAGGGTTCTCTGTTAGTGTCTCCGGGGACTTTCCCAGAAGGACTAGTTTAAAAGTGTTTCATGTCTTCAGAAAGAATTATTCTAAAGATTTCATTGTCTAACCATGTACCTCTTGTTATCGGTTGAATAATTAGTAAAGTTTTTTTTTTATTGCCAGCACTCAGACAAGCACATGAGTACAACTAAAGCAAAATAAATGTTCACCCTGGAAATAAAGATCCTGAAATATTTTTTCCCTAGTTTACTGACAAAGGCTGCATAGAAGGAAATGATAAGATACAACGTAAAGTTCATGCAATCTGGAGTTATTGCCAAACACTGTTATTGTCTTTCAAGCCCAAATTGTGTCCTAACAATTTGCTGTTTCCCAGAAAACCAACATTAACAACCAGTCCTGTACCTTATCTGCTGTTAGCTGGCCCCCTGCTGGAGCTTTTTCCTGGGCCTCTGGTTTCGACTCGCTCAGCGAGGAAGGAGCAGTTGCCTTGGGTCCAGCCACATCGTTGAGTTTGGCCTCTGCATTAGACTTGTTGCTGTCTACTTTAGAGTCACCTTCCGCCTCTGCATCCTTTGGCCGCTTGGGAGATTCCTATCAGAGGTTTGATGAAGCGACAGAGACACAGGCAGCTTGACAATGAATGCACTATGAGGCTCTGCACTGGGACAAACTGACCGGTGGGAGCTTACCTCTGTGGACTCCTCTGCTTTTCGTTTAGTTCCCCCCCTCTCATTCTTCTCGTCGATGACCAGAGCCCCTTCATCTTCGTCACTGCTGCCCTCAGCATCTGCCTTCTCTGAGCTGCCTGTATCCCCTGCTCCTTCTGACGCGTTGTCCTTCTTTGATGACTGAAGGCGGAGATTTACAGATTAGCACAAGACTGGAAACAAAACCACTATAGATTTACTAATCCGTGGAATCGTATAAAGGCATCGTCGGTGCTGTATATTACACATTTTCATCCCCATGTGTGTGCACAGGACAAACAAAACAGGGATTCACTCAGAAAATCAAAAACACCTCCAAGTGTTGCACAAGTTTCAGGTGATTTAAAGTCAACTTCTAGTGAAAGCATCTCATTGATTTCTTGTCTCTGTTTGAACCTCTGCGCTAAACATCGGGGTCATCTCTCGGTTAAACTCCCCAGTTTTCCCTCTCTACTGTCGCCAAGAGCTTGCTGAAGGGAAAACTGCTGTGTGTCTCTATTATACTGTGAGGTCTTCATCTTACTGTGGAAAGAGCCCTGAGGTGAGTTTTAATTTTGCACTAATTAAATAAACTGGAATGGAATCTCTTTTCAAACTAGGAAACATTAAAAATATCATCAGGTGGCTTGATTTATTTTGACCTCTGAGGGCCAACAAACTGAGAAACACTCACATCTAACCTCTATCTTACAGATCAACCTACCTCGTAGGCTTCATGCGTGACGGTGGGGTTGTTCTCGATCTCCCAGAGTCCCTCAGCAAAGCCTTTCCTCTTGTTCGCTTTCCCAAACTTCTCCTTGCATTCATCGTACGGGAACAGATCCTTGGGCCCCAGGAATGCCCTGTAGTGGGCAAACACTGCTAAGTGATTCTTCTAAATGCCTTTCGGTCAGTTTTGACAAGTACCACAACGCCTGAAGTTTCTGCCATCATCCTTTAGGCTTCATGTAGAATATCATGAACACTAAATACTCACGTCTCATGTGTCCCAAAAAAGAACACCTGATACTTGTTTGAGGGCGACTTCACGGCTCCTTCAGGCAACTCGTCAATCTGAGAATTGAGAACACAGCTTCTTTAAGAAAAAGAAAGTCACTGAAACGCTTTAAATAGTGAAGCGTTGGAGTAAAAAAGTAGACGAACAGTGCAGCAAACACAAGAGTCACGATAATTCAAGTAAAAATATTTGATTCACACGATACACGAGATAAGAGCAGCACATCCTTGTGACACTCGGCTGATTATCAAAACATTTTCTATGAAATAACAAATGACTTCAACAGTAGAGGTCTTAAATCAGGTTTATAGGACTGGACCATCACACAGCACAACGAGGCCCTCTTCATTTCTAACTGAGAGGTTTCTACCGCTCTGCTTGATGAAGAAGTGCTACCAGCTACTGTAAATTCCCTCTAATTTAATCTCCTAATGAGCCCAGTGGGAGCAGAGGTCACCGTTTCACATCCTAGCGGTGCACTGCTCTGCCAATATTTGCATGTTTAAAAAAAAAAAAAACGACCACAGTGCAGGAAAGCCCTGTTATGATGCACGGCATGGCGTCCGTTTGGCCTCCGGGGCCTTTTGGCATTCCCAGATAGGACCACTGTGTCAGGATAGGTGGGGCAGGGCCTGCAGCCTGTTGACATGAGGCATGGCTGATAAGACTGAGCAAAAAAAAAAAGGAGGGAACAGATCAATAGTGACACTACTAACTTGTCTAATTTGGGTCAAAGTGCAGATTCATTGGTAGTTTTATTGAGATGCACAGAAAAAAAGGGGAATGGATGGTTGCTACATCAAAGCAGTGCAATCCAGGGTTTCCTTTGCAACTGTGCAGGCCAGATGTCCACACATTTCAAGTACAGTGCAAACTGGTGTTGGTTATTTTTACTGCTCTTTTTTTGTATTGCTGCATAATAGTGAGAGTGCATTCAGGGGAAAAGCATGTGAGTGACTTAAAAGTTAATTCCCACGTTGTTCCTGCTGAATTATTTGGAAACACTGACGGCTGCTGTGTGTTTACGGAGCGGGTAGACGTTACGTTATAGGCTCATGCTTTCATTAGCTTGAGGCAGAAAACACCGTTAGCTCCTCGCAACAAGTGTGGCCGAAGCAGGCAGGCAGGCGTGTTTACAAACTACCAGAGCATATGGCTACACGGGCAGCCATTAGTCTGCAACGCAACAGTTTAAAACACACACACACAAAAGACTAAAACTTATTAAGCTAATTGTGGCAAAACTTGGTTTTAGCTTCTTGCCTGTGAGCTCTGACAGCTCGACTCGAGCGGTCCGCTGAGCTGCCCTTAACTGTGACATGACCGTTAATTTTTAGCCATCTTTTTTTTTTTTTTTTTTAAACGGTTAGCGTAAAGTTGACATTAGCCCAACAAGGCCCCTAGAGAGATAGCGGCACGTAAGAAGAAGGAAATAAAAAAGGCAGCTAGCAGTGATATTCATATTTAGTTTAGCAGCACCACTGTCTTCCTACGTGATGAATCACCTGAAAGAAATTTGCAACCGTCTACAGTTGGCTAGCTGCGTGAGTGTGTGTGCGCGCGCCTGTCTGTGTGTGGATGCTGGGCAACGCTAGCTAACACGGCGCAGCTAGGCTAACCCGTGCTAGCTAACTAGTGTTAGGCCTCGCAGGTAAACAAGTGACAGGAGCCCGAACGAAAACCGAAAACCTACAAGCTGGAGACAAGGCAGCGAACGGCGGGTTCTTACCCTGGCAGGCCAGTGTGGGTAGCCCTTCATCTTAGCGAACACCAGATCCCCAGGTTTGTATTCCTTTTGCCTGTTGGACCTCGGCATGTTTCCCGGTTAGAGACGGCTCGCTTTTTTTTTCTGCGTTAATCAAAACACGGCGGTGGGGTTTGAACGTGGTTCTGTGTCGGTCAGCACCTGCAGCAAACGAGCCGAGCGTCCGTTTGTCATCCAAATCAAGCAGGCGCGGAAAACTGGAGCGAAGACGCGGCAGAGGCGACTTTCTGTTTTTTTTTTCTTCTTTTTCTTTTTTTTTTCTAAACGCGGATTCAGTGGCAGCGCGCTTCAGCCACGACGGGGAATAAATATGCGGTTCCGCTTTGATTAGCGTTGCAGCTAAACGCGGCAGATCGACTGTTTGGTATCAAGGCTGTCCCACAATCCACTGGCTCGTCCCTCCGACTATTTGGGTTTGAAATTGAAACCCGCTTTCCTCTTTGCAGACGCGCCCCCAGCACCTGGAGCAGCTCAGTGAGCGCCCCTGCCGACCGAAACGCCACAGCTCTCAGAGAAAAAGCTCATGAAGACGTACGTTTCAGCCTGGCTTTTTATTGATTTTATTTTAAATTGTATATTTTATTAATAAATTACTGATTTATTTATTTCCCCATGATTTTTTTTGTCTATTTCATCTATTATCACTTCAATTTTCTGGCTCATTTACTTTAATGAATTTAGACTTACTTTTTAGTCAATTTTTTTCATTTTTATTTCTTGACTTTTTATTATTTGCACATTTTTCTTTAAGAGTTTTGATGTACTTTTTAGGCTATTTTGACCCATCTTTATTACTTTATTTTTGTTATTTTCATATTTTTCTTTATGAGTTTTGACTTTTTAATCTATTTTATTCATTTATTACTTTACTTTTTAAAATATATATATTTTTCAGATTTTTCTTTTCAGTGTATTTTTCCATTTTTATTTCTTGACTTTTTTTTATTTTCATATTTTCTTTCTATTTTATTCATCTCCTATCACTTCACTTTATATTATTGTCTTATTTCGCTATTTCGACTATTTTATTTGTCTTTCATCAGTTCACTTTTTGTTGTTGTTGTCTCATTTTGCATTTATGAAAGCTGAAATACTTTATAGTCTGTTTTCACTTTCAGTTTATTTTTTAAATCTTTTATCATTTCATGTCTTGTTTAGCTTTTATGATTTTTTAAAACTTAATGTTATTTTTTTAATCTATCTTTCATCACTCCATTTATAACTGCTGTCATATTTTCCTCTAATGAATTTTGACTTACTTTTTGCTCCCTTTTATTTATTTTCATTTTTTATGACTTCACTTTTTAATATTGTCTTATTTGCTTTTATAAAATTTTCACATAATTTTGGGTTTATTTTATTTATATTTTATCACTCCACTTTTTATTTAGTCTGTTTTGTCTTCCATCCCTTCAGGTTTTTTTTTTATTAGCATCTTTTTTGCCTTGATGAATGTTCCATTACTTTTAGTCTATTTTTAAAATAAATAAACATTTTTTTTTTTGCTTCACTCTTTATTATTGGCTTATTTTGTGATAATTTGACTAAACACTCAAATGTGTGAATATGCAACTGAAATGATGGCGGTCCACCGGCATCAGGTCAGTTAAAAGGCTTCATCTTAAGGCCCCTTTATTGTGTCAGTCAGTGTGCTTTCAGTGGTGAATATCAAAAGCAACAGGAGATCTCCCCATAGTTATCTTTAGAAGAAGGAAAATTACTTAATACACTTATTTTGAATGTGTTACGAGAGTCCAATGGATAAGAGCAAGACGCTGCGCAGTTTAATTGCTATATTTTAGGCCACTCATTTATTTCCCACTTCTGTATTTATGGACTTAGTGGTCAGACTGGTCATACTGTGGATAGGTGATTTCAGCACACCTGTGGCTTGTGCTACAGCACAGTTTAAGAAAACACCCCAGACTTACCAAAAATATGTAGATAATACTTGAATCTACGGTCATTTCCTCATAAACATACCACAACCTCAAAGTTTCTGCAATTTAGGCTGCAAAAAGCAAGAAATGCACAGAGCACATCATCTAGCAAAGGTGAGGCAACGGACAAAGAAACATCATAGGTTGCTGATAGAAGTTCCGTAATCTTGAGCTCACAGCCACAACTTAGTTGTATAAAAAGTAAATACAATAATATTATATGACAGTGAGTTACTTCCACATGCACACTGCTCCATTAGCAGGTCATTTTTGGTATTACCATGTACAATATTAGTCACAAAACAGTTTAAATCCCATTTTCAGTCATTCCAGATTCATTAAAAACATATGTAAAACTAAACATTAAACCCTGACGTGACTGTTAACTGGTTGTTGATTGATCCAGTTCATCTAAATGTGTTTGATCGGCTGAGTTCAGAGCTTTTACAGACCAGTCCAGCTCTTCCACACCAAACACAAAGCTATTTGTTTATGGCTCTTACAAGGGCGTTGTCACACTGCAACAAGAAGGGATCTTCCTCAAATTGTGCTGACAAAGTTGGAAGCACAAATAATCTAAATTGTTATCGTATACTCGAGCAAGAGTTTTTTTTTTTTTCCTTAACTGGACAGACTGGCCAGCGCTTCTCCAATCCACCGAGGCGCTACACAGTTTAAATGAACTGGGTCCTTATTCAGCCCAAAAACTGATCACAAATGCAGCTGTCATGTCATGGCCCAGTTGGTAATCCAACCTTTGCTATGTATACATGCTTTTGGCTTTAGCAGCAGGATTCTTGTGCCATACATGGACAGACAGTAACGACAACCAGGAGAAATTCACCTGTTTTGGATACGTTTGCTTTCCATGCAAACTAACCAGGTAGCTGAGTTGTTTGGTTGTCGTGTGATTTCTCTTAATTTGTTTTTCTGCGGAAATTGTTATTACGCTTTGCATCCTAATTTTAATCCTTGATGCGTTTGGGTGGAGCACCAACATGGCTGCAGCCAGAATTTCTATAAATACTGAAGGCAGGAGTTCCCCCAACGCTCCCTTCACCACTAAAACACACACACACACACACACACACACACACACACACACACACACACAGAATGACAAGAAACCAAAGTAAAAAATTAATTCACTTAAATTTTCCACATTTTAATTTTTCTGTTAACTGATCAGTCATCCTTTCTTTGAACTTAATTTTCTGACATCACAGTATAAAAGGTGTTTCAAAGCTTTTTCCACACTGGCAGTAAAATAGAAGTATAGCAGACAAATGCATTTAAGATTCTGCTGGTCTACAATTAAACAAATTTAAACACACTGATATCGAAAATACTGGAATGACTCAACTTACAAATATACACACAATGTGTAAAGTGTTAACTGAAGAATAATCATTTGAACTTAATTCGTTACAAATTTCCTAAAAATTTAGAGAACGTCATCACTAAGGTCTTTAATAGCAGCTACAGTCAGTCCTGCTCATCAAACGATTAATATGCCAAATTAAGCTCTGTGCAGTAAATCCTTTTTTGTCCTTTTTCATGTTTATTGTTCTTTTTTAGTAAAGCACCTTGTACCTCCGGTTATAAATGGTTTGTGAAAGTTTACACTTATTATTCTTGTACATTAGATTTTCCAAACGCTGTGAACTGTTTATTCACAGTCTGTCCACTAGGGGCGGTGCTGCCCTGACGCTGTTCTCCTGCTAACAATGAACAGACGACGAAGAAATGGTTGCGCAGAAAGCTGCGCAGTCGTCGTTTCTTCAATCACGAATGATGGAGGCGAATGTTTTGATGGAGTCTTGGGACTAATGAGCTCAGCTTGCTGGCGTTGCAACGCGCTTAAGTGCCGCAGTGTGGTTGAAAACAGCGCAGAAACTGCACCAGCCGATGCTGTTTTATGTGCAGTATCAGTTTGGAGACGAATTTAACTCGTCTAAGGAAGAAAACGCTCAGTTCGCTAACATCGCTGGCTGCGGTGGCCTAGCTAACAGCAGCTAGCTCTATGAAGTTGGACTGTGTTTTCAATTAATCGACGAACTGTGAGGGCCGCTTTTAACCTGCCGTCTGTTTTGAAATCATATTTCAGCTTTGCCTGAACTTTTTTTGTCTGCACTGTGACTGTAGGGACAAAAGATAATCGCGCGCAGTCAGCTGATCGGATAGCCAAGTGTGAGCGCGACTTCTTGAGATCACATCAAGGAGAAGTGCTTATCCATGTCCAGGAGCTGCTGCAGATTATTAATCTTTAATAACCTCAGCAAACATGTCTTTAGTCGCCTATGGAAGCAGTGATGACAGTGACTCGGAGGAAACCTCCGGCTCTGCCCCGGCGGAGAGCAGACCCGGCACAGGAGGACTCTTCTCTCTCCTGCCTGCTCCCAAAAAAACAGCATCGGCCAGAGGGAACGATGGACCAAGCAAGGAGACAAAAGCAAGCCCTTCGGCAGGAGACAGCACATCAGCTGATGACCTAGATCCTCATGCAGCTAAAGGAGGTTTATTCTCTAGTCTGCCTAAACCGAGGAAACGAACAGAGCCGGTCAAAATCACTGTACCACAGATCCAGAGACAGGATGTGAGTACTGAGTCACTTCAGCCTCATTCATAGTTTTATATTGTCCTACTTTATGAATTGTCCTTGAATGAATGAATTCTTGTCCATAGTCAGACTCAGATGATGACGAACCAGCAAAGAAGAAACAACCTCAGGTAAGAAAGTCTTCCACTGGGTGGGATCACATTCATGATTATCCAAAGTGTTGTTCTTGTCTCAGTTTAGTTCCATACTGTCACTAAACATGTCTTTTTTAAAGAATAACGTCAGCTTTCAGACTCGTAAATGGCAGTTAAATGTCGCCTCGTCTTTCTATGTCAGATAATCCAGCTGTTATGTCTAACAAATGAATAGTTAGATGATGTGATTGTTTGTGACGCATAGTTGTGACAAAACATGAGTTTGCCTCACGTTCACAATGTTTCTCATGTAAACACAGCTGTGTTTGGTGACCCTAACCCAGCTTAGGTGTGCCTTTGCCACCTCTCTCTGTAGAACTTCTCAATGTTTCTAGTCCTTTAGAAGTCTACAGCTACATAAAACAGAAGGAATCAATGACTAAATATATATCTTTTCAAGTAATTTGCATAGGCAGCTGCCCTCCCTTGATTTTAGACTTCTTCCTTTTAACCCATGTCTCCTTTCTGCGTCAGGGTGCAGGTTCAGGCCTGTCCTCCCTACTGCCACAACCCAAGAACCTGACAGTGAAGGAGACTGACAGAGCTCTGATTCCTCATGCACTCACCAAACGGCAAGAACCTAAAGGACCCAAACCTGGACCTCCTGCTCAGGGTCTGCTTGGTTCTAGTGCATCTCCCTCTGCAATCAAAGCTGCAGCAAAGTCAGCGGCCCTGCAGCTGGCTAGGCAAATAGCCACAGATGACCAGGACAACGAGGAGGACATAACCCCACAGAACTACTTTTCCCTAGGCGAGAGCTCCCAACCTCTCCCCGCTGTTGTCCCCAGCTTAGACCCAGAGCCAGGAGCCCCCACAGAGCCCCTTCCTTTCGCAGCTGCTGATGAGCCAGGACAGTCGGACGCCCCTCTCGACTTTGGGGGTAACCATGACGCATCTGGTGCATGGGGAGGTCAATATCAGCAGTACCAACAGCCCATAGCAGGCCCAGAGGTGTTCCCTCCGGTAAGAATGACTTCATGGTGTGAATGCATGTCAGCCTGATGGATTCAGACTAAACTGAATGTGTTCAAGTTTTCTAGAGTCATTGTGTTAAACTAAGTAGTTTTTTAAAATGCTGTCCTTCCCAAAGGACATTTTCAGTTCATGAAGCATGTTTGGCTGAAGCATGAATTCACGTTAATGTCATCGTGACACTCTGCTTGTTAAACAGCAGCCTCTGGTGTTTCTTGTGCTGCATGTGAGAACTTGTCACTGCGCTTGTCAAAAATGAGATCACTTCTACATTATATGGCCGTAAACCATCATTAATGAATCTAAACAGTGAGTAATATCCTACATGTGTTTTTCCTTGAACAGGGATACTATAATGAGCCATACTACCAGGACCCTAACCCTGGATCAGCAGAGGCTGAGGAGCCCGGCCACTCCGCCATGTTTGATGACGAAGCGGTAAGACGCTTTGTTTTACTTTTTTATTGACACTGTTTAAGGCCCCGTCTTATCATTCCTTTAAAAAAAACCTTTGTTCATTAACCGTCTTCCCGTTGTGCAGTTTATGCGGCTGCAGGGAAAAAGAAACCGAGGCAAAGAGGAGGTGAAGTTCCTGGAGATCAAAGGTGACGACCAGCTGAGTGGTAACCAGCAGTGGATGACGAAGAGCATGACGGAGGAGAAGCAGACCCGCCAGTCCTTCAGCAAGGTGACCTGACCGACTCTCTGTCGCTGTGTTGGCTGCATGTTTTATGTACACGGCCCTGAACAGACGGGGGAGAGCCCTCACACATTGGTCTTCTGGGGTCTAAGTGTTATATTTCAGAGTAGGAAGATTGTGTATTTTTTTTCTGAACTATGAATTTACACTCTGTTCAGATTGAGAAGACCTGAAGCCATCCAGCCATAAAGTGTTGGATGCAATAGAATAAGAAAATGTTTTATGACCTATAATTGGAATATTCAAAAGGGATGATACGACTCCTGATACTACGGGTTTGATGCCTGCAGGGTTGTGAGTCAATAAACATGTAAAACCAGAATATGCTGTGATGTGCATAGAAGTGAACCACGCTTTACTGTTTCAGCAGGAATGACTTAATACTGTCTGGTAATTATGAGCAGGGAAACTTTGAAATGGAATTCAACCTAACTTTTACTCTTCTCTACCTTTGTGCAGAAAAAAGGAGAGCAACCCACCGGACAACAGCGACGCAAGCATCAGATAACGTATCTCATTCACCAGGTGAGTGCTGCTCAAGCTCAGATTACACATTCAGCATTTGTATGAATTTCATCCTGGTGTGATGGCCGTGCTCATGATTACTGAGACCTTTAAAAGATCACAGCTGATATCTGACATTGGGTTTTTGCTCAGCAGTATGTTGCACATATTGTACCACAAAATAACTTTTTATCTATCTGCACATGTTAGTGTGTTAACGCCAATATTCATCTAAAAAGTAATGAATTAGTCATTTGGAGTTGTTTTCTTAAGCTTCTTCTTTTGATCAGCAAAAGTCTGCATCACCCTTGAAACTATACATCACACTTTTTTAGAAGTAGAGTAGAAATTCAGAGTTTAGTCAGATTTATGGATGTATGTGAACAAAAAACCAACCACAATGTTTTGTAGCTTGTGATTCAAGACTGACTTAAAGGTCCCATAAACTTGGGAGGTGGAAAGTAAAAACATATGAGGACGTTTGCTTCTGCCGTTCCTCAAGCCCCTCCAGAGCTAATTAGCCCCCCAGCTTTACAAGCCAGTGAGATTTCCCTGAGCTGTTAGGTTCCAGTTAAGGAACCAGTCATTGTGTAGCTTAAACTTTGTATAATCCTGCCCCCTCGCTGCCTGCTGCTTGTAACCATTTAGAATGAGCAGCTGCCCCGCAAACCAACAGGTGTATTTGTAGAGCTGCTTCTGCTAGCTCCAAAATATCTCAGCCACGAGCAAAGAAAACCACATGTTCTGCTGTTGGCTGCAGGAATGAACACAGGAGTCTTCATGCACTCCCAGCATCAGAGGAATTGAAGACCTAGTGGATTACCTTTATCACTAAGTTTATTGTACCCACAACCATAGCAAAATCCTGAGTATGCTCACAGATCTGTGTTTTGTGGAAGTTGTGACAGTTAGAAAAGGTGGACACTCAAAGAGAGATCTGATGGGGCGCCCCTGTAGCTCAACTAGCTGAACAGATGACCCATGAACAGGGGCGATAGTTCCCAGACGCAGTGGTCGTGAGTTAGACTCCTGCCCCCAACCCTTTGCTGCAGGTCTCTCCCCATTCTTCTCCCCCCTTTCCTGCCTCTATACTGCTCTAAAATAAAGGCAAAAAGCCTAAAAAATATATTTAAAAAGAGATTTGATGAACAAAGACGGTGTGTTTTCACATTGTGCTTCCGTGCAATCTAAGCTGGGCCAGTGTTTCCACCAGGTTGCTTCTCTCCTGCTCTCTGTGCTCACATTACAGCCACATTTCCAATAAAACTGTGTGAGAGATTCATTCATTTGGAAATCAGACTTTGTAGAAGTTTGTACTCTGTGTGACATGTCTGCACACATCCAGCTGCAGGTTGTTGGCGGCCATGAAACCTCGAGCTCTGTGTCGACTACTAGTTTGGACAGAAAACTTCCTCAGAACTCTTTGATGAGTCCAGACAAGTAGCAAAAAAAAAATTTGCCTACTTTGCCAGCGCTGTCTTGTTTGGATTTCAGTGTAATTGGCAAGTCAATTGTTATCACACAGCAAGTTTTATTTAAACACAACACTGATGGTATCAAAAGTTTGAATCAGCACACTGGGCGGGGATTTAGTGGCATTGTTCCTACACTTGACTGCATGTTCAGGCTTTTGTCTTCGCTGTAAATGGAGAGTTTCCCCTGAAATCTCTGGTAGACTAACCCCCAGAAGTTAGTTAAAACTAGTGTCTGTTTGTTCATTTACAGGCAAAGGAACGCGAGCTGGAGCTGAAGAACAGTTGGGCAGATAACAAGCTAACCCGCCGGCAGACCCAGGCCAAATACGGTTTCTAAATGTCATGACCGTGGACTCTGGTGGCAAACAGAAACAGTGCGTCAGAAATTAGAGTAGAGCTTTCCACATTCACCTACGTAAAGGGAAAAATTTCGGAACAAAAAGCATCCAAATCCAGATTCTCCTTCCTCCCTTTCATCCTGTATTTGTGTTGAACTGTTAATATTCAGTAGTTCTTTTGCTCAGTCGTTCGATAAGGTGTTGAATCTAAAATCCAGCCGCAGCCGTTCACAGTAACTCTCAGCAAACATAGGCAGCGTACCTGCATTCCAGCCTAACAGTATTCTTAAGGTTCATCCGTGGCAGAAAAGATGTATCATGACCCTGAAGCGGCCATTATAAATGTGTTTCCTTTGAATGTGTGTGCTTCCTTTTCATGGTGTACTTTTTTGTGTGTGTGGTTAAAACACGAAAAAGGTTTGGTTCTCTGGAAATCATTCAGTTATTGGTGAAACGAGAAAGCTGTGACGCGTTACGTATTTATACGCTGAATTAACAAGTTTGTAATAAACCTAGTTGGAATCAGTGTGTTGCAGCAGCTCGTGACTCACTAAAGGTTTCTCTTATCTGTGCTTTGTTGTTTCATTTTCACTTCTTCCAGCCGAAAACTGAATTGCCAGAGAACCAAACGTCACTTCCAGGTGGTTCTTTAGCTGCATTCAAGATCAGAAATAGGAGCTTCACCTTAGTTTGACCTCCTGCATCCAGCCGGCGATGCTCCTTTTCAGTACTCTGATCTAAATAAGTGAATAACTGCCCGAGAAAACTCATTTCAAGTTGATATTTGATTCTCTGAGAGTGCTGGAGTCATGCTGTATTTCTTTTTCTGACACTCCACGTCGTTTTCTGTACACCTGAACTGTCCTTTAGTGAGGGAATGTTTTGAATGCTGCTGTTTGGGGGGAAAAAATGCGACAAACTGGAGGTCAAACAAGATGCTGCAGAGAATAATGCAGATGTTTCTTTTACATGAGCGGAGGTGCGTCTTCAGTCTTTCCCATTCTGCAAACACACCTTTCATATGGGTATCGAGGTGCTGACATTTACTGTGTGTTCTCTCCTCTAGGCAGACGACACTCGGTCAGTGTTCTGTTCTCAGACTGTAGCAGTGTGAATCCATGAGCCAGTTTGCTTCTAAATGCAATAGATTTCATACGCGCTGCATTTTGCCTCCAAATGTGAACCGCTGCAGGTGGATCGAGACACAACCTGATCTGCCTCAAAGATTAATCTGTTCGGCAGAAACATTCAGATTTCACACAGATGACCTGCGGAGCTTGTGACGATGTATTCACGCACTTGTTACTGAATGAACAAGCGAACGTAACTCGCTACACAGAGACAAGCGTACAGAGCGTCATTCAGATCTTCAGCAAAACACACGTCTGTTTCCCAAATTCAGTCACTGAAATCATGTAACAGCGTCGCTGAGAGCTCCCCCCCTTGTTTTTTTTGTTTACCTTTTGTTTTGTGCATTTGAAACTGATGAATGAATTTTTGCCTCTCCTCGCTCCAGACCTTTGAGTGACAGTTCTGATGACGGCTAGCGTCCTTCTGATGCAGGTTTTTCATTCAGTAACACATGTTGGGTTATTGTCCTGTAGCTCCCTCAACACAACTCTGTTTTCTTCCCTTTTAAATCAGTGGAAAACCTTTGATTTTCCACAACACTGAACCCTAAATTGAATAAAAAAAGTGTTCTTGCATAATACAGTATTGTTTTAATGTTGCGTTCACAGCCGTCATAAGTAAACACTGATCAGCGACGTTACAGGGACTGACTTGTTCTGTTATTTTTTTTTAATACAAAGACAGCCTTTGACGTGTGTGTTACATGTGTACAACAACATCCCCTCTAGTTCTACCAACATGTTCATTTCAAGTCCTTTACTTTGTTTTCGGGTCTTCGCTCGGCGGTGCTGGAGACTCTTGTGCCGTCTGTGTTGTTTCTACAGTTTCCTCAGCAGCAGATTCTTTAGCAGCTTCGGCCTCCACTGCTGCTGCTGCTGCTTCAGCCTTTAAAACAACCTCCTCCCCCTGCTCCTCAGCAGCTTCTGCAGCAGCTGCCTCGGCCTCCAC
>NW_007578415.1:132441-139529 GCF_000690725.1 Stegastes partitus | reverse complement strand
CTGCTGCTGCTGCTGCTTCAGCCTTTAAAACAACCTCCTCCCCCTGCTCCTCAGCAGCTTCTGCAGCAGCTGCCTCGGCCTCCTTCTGCTGCCGCCTTTGTTGTCTCAGCATCCTTTGATGGTTCGCAGACAAGTCTTCATACGGCACCAGCGATATGGGAACGCGAACTGTGTCTATTCCGTTAACCTGGAAGAAGAACAAGGGTGTGAGAAATAAGTGGCGTGCAGATGCAGCCGATTACTATTCTGCTGTAGGCGGAGAAACGTCCTGGCTGGTTTGTGTTTCCTAAAGTGAGGCAAAGGGGATGGATGCGGCTTCAGTGTAGTGATGGAAATGTTTAGGTGGAACAAACTAGAAATTTTTCATGTAGAAGGTGCTGCTTGGAGGTTGTTGCTGCTTTGTGTAGTGAAGTGGATTTTGAAAATGCAACTAGTGGAAGGAAAGCAGTCGGACATAAGAGGTCAATTTCAGGCTAATAAATGCATCCTATTGAGTGACTGAGGAGAAAGTCTGCAGGCAGGTTCTGTTGCAGTGGATGAGAGCTCCACAGTGAGTTTCCTCCATTAAAGCCTGAATCAAAAATACCAACGCCTGTTTGAGTTACATATTCACTTTGTGGGGGGAGAAAAAAAAGACTCGTGGCTACATTTTAATGTCAAATAAAAGCCCATGGAGACAAATTTGTGCATTTCAGAGCAGGTTAGAATTTCTGGTCTCCAAAAACCACTTTGAGCTGGTCACCTGACACACTGATCAACAAAGCTGCACAAACCTTCAATTTTGGAGCACAGTAGTCTAAGACTCAACATTTCAGGGCAAATGAAAGTCATAGAGAAACAGATTAAAGCCTTGGGAGTATTTTTATTGTTGAATAGGGTCCCTTGGTATGCATATAGCAGAGACGTATGCTTTTAAAGGAGACAACTGTTCTCCTATAGGATCAATTTCATTTAAAAAAAAATCATAAAAATGATATAAAAACAATTATTACTCATATCAGCACTAAAAGTCATAGCTAGCATCGCATCAGTAGACTTTTTTTTTTTACTCTAATCAATGATTTCAATGTCCCTCAGTGTCTCTTGTGTAGTTATGAACACCTGCATGGTACAGCCGCTGAGAACTTTTTTGCACGATTGTGCTGTAAATTAAATTCTGAATGAAAAATAAAAGGAGCTTTGTTCCAACCAGCAGTTTAACGTGACATGAAGAGCTGCTTTTTGCCCTTCATGTCAAACTACTGAAAAAAAACAAAAAAACAAGTTTCTGTAGCTACTGCATTCTGCAAAAACAAATCTGCAATTATTCCTAAACATGTTTACCAGTTTTACTGACATGGATATGAAAGGTAGCTTCATTTGCTGCAAACGTCTGATTGTAATCGATGCGATTCATTCACCAATTTAATAAAAACTTCTTACCGTAACTTCACACCAGTAGTCTCCCAACTCCGTCACTGACTCAAATGGAACACTCAGAGCATGAGGCGGCATAACGACTCCCAACTAAAGGATTATCAAACACAACAAAGCATTTGTGCTCAGCAGAATCACTAATATTTTATTAGAAAAGAAAATGAGAATAAAAGCACTGAAGCCAAACCAGCCGTACCCTCTTGGCAAATTGTCTGCGGACGACTTCTTTATTGACCTGGAAGTGTTCAGAGGGCATTTTATAGATCTTCAGAGTGGAGCGTTTAAGGAACTCCACTGTCTGCAAAAACAGCAAGAAAGCTTTGTTAAAAACTCACACTATTAGTACCTACCATCTGTGACTCAACCATAGGACCTAAGCAGTGAGGAAAAAAATCCTGAAACAATTTTCAGCTGATAAAAACTCACCATTTGCCCGGTGCGGGTTTGGGGTCTGCCCTGTGACAATCCCGCATGCAAAAGCTGCACATAAAAAAAGGGGGACAATGATGAATGCAATGCTCCCCAAGATGTGGGGAATAAACATCAGAATTGAAATGCAGCACACACCCGTAACTCCTCAGCAAACATGGCTTTGTTCTCTGGTGACGGATACACAGCCAGGCCATCGGGCAGCAACTTATTTCGTCCAAGTGACTTCTTCACAAACACAGTGTCTCCTCGCCCGCCGAGCCCTGTCACGAGAAATACTTTCATACTTTTTCCTTCCTGGGACAACTGTAAAACCACCGAGTGCCCTGGTGATACTCACTGTTGACGGTCTGAGTTAGGATGAGCTCCATCTTCTCCTTTGGAGCGTTTTTGGTGTCTTCAACCATCTTGTAGACTCTGTGTCGTCGAGGGTGAAGCCTCGGCGGGCTGCCGACTTTGGACAAAGGCACCTGCCACCATCGCTCCACCACAACAGTGTTCTGTGGAAACATCAAGCGACCAGAGATGGTTTCACAGCTTGTGTTAATGGTTTAATAGCACTGTGCTTATTGCTCTCTGGCTAAAGAAAGGATGCAGTGAGAACGCTACGTGGGTGTTAGGACTCAACCATTTATATCTAAATACTTAAACACAGTGACCACCTCTGAGTAAGTCGTCCTCAGATGTATTCATACCCTCCCATTAAAGACGGAAAAAAACAAACAAACAAACAAGCATGATGGGACCCGTAAACAAATGTTTAGTTGAACAACCCTTTGAGCCAATCACTGCTATCAGGTGGTTTCTGTAACTCTCAGTCAGACTTCTGCACCTGTTGACAGGTATTTAAGTGTCTGATTTATGAATCCTTTCTCATAATTATGAAGATGAAGGAAAAAAAAGAAGAAGAGAGAAGCTGTTTTTCGCAGGTACACAACATTAGACCAGGTCCAGACCTACACACGTGGACAAAATAGTTGGTACCCCTCAGTTAATGAAAGAAAAACCCACGATGGTCACCAAAATAACTTGAATCTGACAAAAGTAATAATAAATAAAAATGAATGAAAATCAGACGTTGCTTTTGAACTGTGGTTCAACAGAATTATTTTAAAAAATAAACTCATGAAACAGGCCTGGACTAAAATGATGGTACCCTTAACTGAAGATTTTGTTGCACAACCTTTTGAGGCGATCACTGCAATGAAACAATTTCTGTAACTGTCAGTGAGCTTGTGCACCTCTCAGCAGGTATTTTGGCCCACTCCTCATGAGCAGACTGCTCCAGGTGTCTCAGGTTTGAAGGGTGCCTTCTCCAGACGCCATGTTTCAGCTCCTTCCACAGACGTTCAATAGGATTTAGATCAGGGCTCATAGAAGGCCACTTCAGAATAGTCCAGTGTTTTCCTCTGAGCCATTCTTGGGTGCTTCTAGCCGTGTGTGTTTTGGGTCATTATCCTGTTGTAAGACCCATGACCTGTGACTGAGACCAAGCTTCCTGACACTGGGCAGCACATTTCTCTCTAGAACACCCTGACAGTCTTGAGATGTCATTGGACCCTGCACAGATTCTGACACCCTGAGCCAGATTCAGCAAAGCAGCCCCAGAACATAACAGAGCCTCCTCCATGTTTCACAGTAGGGACAGCGTTCTGTTCTTCATATGCTTCATCGTCAACATGCAGTTTGGCAAAGTCCAGTCTGCCTTTTTTATGATTTGTTTTCAACAATGGTGTCCTCCTTGGTCATCTCCCATGAAGTCCACTTTGGCTCAAACAGCGACGGATGGTGTGATCTGACACTGATGGACCTTGACCTTGGAGTTCACCTTTAATGTCTTTAGAGGTTGTTCTGGGCTCTTTTGTTACCAATCCTGTTATCCGTCTCTTCCATTTGTCATCAGTTTTCCTCCTGCAGCCACGTCCAGGGAGGTCGGCTACAGTCCCATGGATCTTACATTTCTGAATAATATGTGCAACTGTAGTCACAGGAACATCAAGCTGCTTGGAGATGGTCTTATAGCCTTTACCTTTAACATGCTGCTCTATCATTTTCTTTCCAATCTCCTGAGACAACTCTCTCCTTGGCTTCCTCTGGTCCATGTTTAGTGTGGTACACACCATGTCACCAAACAGCACAGTGACTACTTGTAACCTTATAAATAGGACAACTGAATGATTACAAGTTTGTAGACACCTGTGATGCTAATTAGAGGACACACCTTGATTGAACATGTCCCTATGGTCACATCACTTTCAGTCTTTTATAGGGGTACCATCATTTTAGTCCAGGCCTGTTTCATGAGTTTATTTATTAAAATAATTCTGTTGAACCACGGTTCAAAGATAATGTCTTATTTTCCTTGGTTAATTTTCATTGATTTTTTAAAATTTATTATGACTTTTGTCAGATTCAAGTTATTTCTGTGACCATTGTGGGTTTTTCTTTCATTAACCGAGGGCTACCAACTATTTTGTCCACGTGTGTAAAACCACTGTATATAGACTGGTCAAATGTGGACTACGCTGAAATACACGTTTTGCAAAACATTTATTCTAGTTATGAAAATGCAAACAGGGAGATTTCACTGCTTTTTTCGACATATTTTCCCTCAACCACCAAATCAGAAGCTAACTCAGCCACGTATAGATAAGTGTATACTTAAATCAACACGATTTCGAGTGCTTTCTAATGACATTTTTTGTAGAGGATTGAAAGACTCCTGAGTCAGAGCCAAAGCTTCAAACTATGACACTCTGCCTCATTATGAGTGAGTTTGCTGCAGAGACACCGACCTGAACTGGACTCAGAGAGAAGCTCCGGACAGCCGGCTGGCTGAGCAGCTCCTGAAGGACACGACGGCCGGAGCTCCACATGTTCATCCAAAAAAAAAAAGCTTCAACACTTTAACTCACAACAAACCATCCAGAGGACTAAAACCGGGCTTGTTTCAGCGCCGCAAACATCAACTTATCTTAAAAACTCTTCACTGCAGCCAATAACGTACAGCTTCCAGCATGTATGTTAGCTAAAGGCTAACTAGCTGTGGTCGCTTGTTGTGTGACGTAACAGGACCCCACCGCCTGCATAGTAGACCCGAGAAATGCCTGCATTAAAAGCTTTGGTGCGCGATAATCTCTAAACGTGTACGTAAAATTATAGACATCTGTTTTAGTTCTAAAATGGCGATCAACAAAAAAATCAGGCCTTTAATATATGTATAAACATGAATATAAACCAAAAAACTTTTATTCGATCAGGTAATATCAATGGCAAGACAGAGGTACAGCGGAGGGGTTTTTTTTTTTTTTTTTTAATTTAACTTATTTTTTTTAAGGTGACTAGTACAGAAATACTGTACATATATTGCATGTATGAACATACATTGTAACTTATGACAGAGTGAAAAAAAAAATCCAAGTTACCAAGTGCTTCACAATGCAACAAATTAAACAGACATGTCATAAAATGATCAGAATTTAAAAGCTAAAAACAATACAGGGTTAGAAAAGCAAACACATTATTTAAAAAGGCTGTCAGATGAAAGTATGTTTTAAGAAAAAAACTTACATTTACAGATTTGCAAAGCATATGAGATTTATTCAATCAACTTTACTCTCCCCCTCACTATCTGGTTCAAGTAGACACATAAAAGAGTTGAATATTAAAACACATTACCAACAATAATTTGTTATCCATCGCAATATTAAATCAATATAATGCTGCCACCGGAACATTTTATTTGGCTCAGTTTTTTTCTGCAGCTCTTAGAAGTGGCTATTTTGACCTGTGAAGAATAACTAAGGTTGAATTCAGGTGATGCTGTGACACAAAATAAACATTTAACTGTTGTAAAAATGTTCAACACATCTCAAGTGAATAAGCTGCCTTTTATTCAAGCACTTACAAGATTTCTTTATTAAATAATTGTGCTTGCAGCTGCCCTGCTCTTCTATACTTTGTGAATAACTTTAATTTTGTCGTTATGGTCAGACATTTTCACTCCAGCTTAGACATGAATTCATTCCAATAAACGTGAAGCAGGCTGGACATCACACATCACCAGCAGTGGCTTCGTTAGCATCACTTGTGGCACCGTAGAAACTGCTGCGAGGGGGTATCAGGTAGCGTCTGGCACCTACAGTCTTACAGCAGATCGTCAGAGCGAAGCAACAACCGCCAATGAACATGAGCATTGTAGCCACCCACAGGATGGTAGTGACGACAAAGGCAAACAGGTAGGTGATCTGGTGGCAGTATCGGTCTGTTCCAGGTGAGTAGTTTGGAGGATAGACAGAATAAACCCAGCTTGTACCTACAGGGGGGACAAAGATGACATTTCAGTTCAGGTTAGAGTTGAAACTAAACAATGAACATCAAGAACCTAAATGCAAATGTGTTGAGTAGTTTTTCACTGTAACTGATGGAGGTCCAACATGAGCTTGAATTTTTCTACCAAAGTTAAAACAGCCTAATTATGTGATTTCTGTCTTTGCTGTTTTCACCACATTTGATCAGATTAGATTAGCAGTGATAAATCAACCCACCGGCTGTCATGTGATTCCAATCATGCTCAATTCTGATTGGCTGCATGAGATTAAGCGATGTCACTTTTTCTTAAATGAGTCCCACCCACTTTCAAACCAGTAAGATGAACAAATGAAAGACATGACAAAAACTCCCTTATATCAGACAACAAAACTGAAAATAGTATATTCTGCAGAATCTAATCAGTCAACAGCACTTTGTGTCTCTTTGTCTCCTACATGCTCTGTGAAACACAACCTGCAGTTCAGATGCATTTAGCTGAAAAATCCCATTTTGTCACATAACTGCTGGTGACAGCTGAGTCACTGGAGGCCTCCTCTGTTGCATTAAGGTGTGGTTGGTTTTTAACAGGATCCAACTTGTTTTTGCTGAAGCTTTAAAATGACAAAGTAAATTAATTTTGGTGAAATATCACAATTTTAAGTTCCTATTTCCCAATGGGACTGCTCTGACAATTCTTTCAGTTTTTACACTTTCTGGCTCTGATAAATGGTTTAATTTATATATATAACTTTCAAACTCGCAGGCAGGTTTTGGGGATCAGAGGGTTCATTTAAAAACCAAGATTTGCTCTAAACTAAGCATTATAACTATATATCACGACCAGACTTAAACTAAAATCAAGAAAAAAAAACTGTTGGCCAAAAAAACAGTAAAAGTTTAATCTAAAAAAACCACACACACACACACACACA